>NW_028281308.1:822500-847500 GCF_059751285.1 Brachycentrus maculatus | reverse complement strand
TATTCCCAGGGGTGGTCAAATAAATATTAGTGATTTTTTTCACTGTAATATTTATTCAATATTACCCTGGACTGGTACCTGAAGCGGAGGGCTGATCATCTTTCCTTCATGTGTTAAACGATCAAGATAACACTGCGTTTATATGAAGCAGTGCCCTATGCACCATTGGGGTGCGGATAAGGGTTTATTATTATTATTATATATATAAACACACATGTTATTCGTAGCGTGTAATATTCACGGAAGAATGTTTATATTACTTAAGAGATAATTTCCATATAAATAGAAACGTGTACTAACTAAATATAAGGGTCGTTGAGAAAATTCACTTTTGTCAAATTACTTTTTAAAACCTGATTCATAATCACCCTCATTAATTCATTTATATCTGACGGTTCACGAAAAATTAAATATTAAAAATAATTAGGGTAGTGATTTAAGATTTATTGGAGGATCGATTTAACTTTATTAGGAGTTAGATTGAAGCTTTATTAGGGAATAGATCTAACTTTATTAGTGGACAGATTATAGCCTTATTAGGGGACAGATTTGACTTTATTATGCGTTTTATTATAGCTTTATTAGGGTATAGATTATAGCCTTACTAGGGGACAGATTTAACTTCATTATGAATTTTTTCTAAAGCTTTAGTAGGGGATAGATTATAGCCTTATTAGGGGACAGATTTAACTTCATTATGAGTTTTATTATAGCTTTATTAGGGGATAGATATGAGCTTTATAAAGGGATAGATTTAACTTTATTAGGAGTTAGATTATAGCTTTATTATGGAATAGATTTGAGCCATATTAGGGGATAGATTTAATTTTATTAGGAGTTAGATTAAAGCTTTTTAGAGAAGAGATTTAACTTTATTTGGAGATAATTATAGATGTATTAGGGGATAAATTTGAGCTTTATTAGGGAACTGATTTAATTTTATTAGGAGTTAGATTAAAGCTTTATTAGGGAACAGATTTAACTTTATTAGGAGTTAGATTATAGTTCATTAGGGGATAGGTTAGAACTTTATTAAGGGATAGATTTACCTTTGTTAGGAGATAGATTATAGCTTTATTAGGGGATAGATTTAAGCTTTATTAGGGAATAGATTTAACTTGACTATAAGAGTAAAGATTTTAAATTTATTTAAGGATAGATTTAAACTTAATTCGAGGATTGAATTTAACTTTATTATAGAATAGATTTAACTTTATTAAGAGATAGATTATAACTTTATAAGAGGCTAGATTTTAGCTTTATTTTAGCTTTTATATGCATATATGCAAGTAAAAAAAAGGTGATGTCCTCCCAAAAGACCAAGACGCCACTCCAAAAAACCTCATCACATTTTAAATTTCAATCCAAAAATGAAGACTTTCATCACCGTCCAAAAAACTTGAGAAACTTCGATGGAGAAAGTTCTCGGCTAGTTTTCCGAATAAAGCTTGCAAACGTATTCCGGTCGGGATTGTGAAGCCGCCTTGGTGACATTACACGACTCGCAAAGTCGCGGCGCGAAATGGCCAAAGTTTCAAGGTTGGAGTCATTATTAATCTGGCGACATTCGGCCCAGTGCTTTGTCGAGAGGAAGGCATACTTAATTTCGGGTGTCGGTGTACAAAACTCAAGTACACTCGAGGGATAAACAAACCTTAAAATAGGCTTAGAAATTTGGTTTATATATGAATTGTCAAATAAAATACAGATTTTTTTGAGTCTACGTAGTTGTATTTTATTGTTAAAAAACACATAAAAATTTATATCGAGACAACGGATAATTATCACGATGTGTGATAATAAATTGATATGAAAAATCACAAGACTATCGTTAGCATTCTTATTGAAATCTGTAGGGAACTAAGGGAGATATGAAGGTTTAAACTTTACATATTTTAATAAAACGAAAAACGTGCGTTCGCATACGTCATCAAATTTCCGTCATCGAACGTTTTATGACGTCATATGGTTTATTGTCTATGGTTTATAGAACTGTAATAGTAGTAGTGTGGATTGTTTGTTTACCACTACACTACCATTAGTTTTAAACAAAAATAAGGAGAGGGAGGGGGAGGGGCGGAGGGTTGACCATAGACATCAACAAATAGAGCCACCAATAATTTTGCACCAATATTTAAATAAGTCCATCGTTTCTGTGACGTTATTCATTGCCAACTTACAAAAATAACGTTTTTTCGAAGGCGAATTTTCCAAAAGAAATTGATGAATGAAAATATGAATTATATCGGCTGTTATAAGCACTTCACGAGTCTAATACAATCCTTCATAGGTTGAGTATGTTAAATTAGATTTTCCTCCCGTCTGACAAAGATCCATTATTTTACCTAGTTATGGCATTCGTTTGGAAATGCCTTTTTCTAACGTTAAATACAATATCTTATAACGATTTTCTCCTAGGGTCCAAAAATCTGCGTTTCGATTGTAAAATTAATGAAAAAAGTCGTAAAAATCATTTTAAATGTAGATCAAAGTAAGAGCTTTTATTAATCAAGATTGTCTCGGAAATAAATTGACATTGCAGTATAAATTATACGGCACTCACTTTGTCCCTAAAGCGAAAGCAATTAGTCTAAATCTCGAATATATTTTAACCTTTCCCCGCCTGATAGTATTTAAAAGCGACTTATTAATTTAAAATTGACTTTTTTTCAACGACTCAAAACTTGTATCGTGGTTTGCCTTTGTACAAAAAATATTTAAATATATATTTTGAAAAATCAATAAACTATAACTCAGCTTCCCCGCAGGGGTAGACAATGAGAATAGAACGCCACGCTACACCACTCTGCAGTAGGGCCATTTAAGCCACTTTTGCTTGGCAGGAAAATAAACATCAATGCAGTTAGTTATTTTCAGCAATTCAATATATTATACTTCCAAGTTTAAAATCGCTTTAAGATTTTTCAGGGCAATATTAAGCTAGTGAGACTTTATTAAAATTAAACACTTGAATATATCACTTTATCTAGTTTTAAATTTATTTACGACTAGTTTCGAAAACGACAGTTGTTTTCATCTTCTGGTACAAATTAGTTTTAATTTGTACCAGAAGATGAAAACAACAGTCGTTTTCGAAACAACTAAAAGCGATTTTAAACTTGGATGTATAATATATTGACTTGACTGAAAATTGACTGAAAATAACTAACTGCATCGATGTTTATTTTCCTGCCGAGCAAAAGTGGTTTAAATGGCCCTCCTGCAGAGTGGTGTAGCGTGGCGTCCTATTCTCACTGTCTACCCCTGCGAGGTGAAGCTGAGATATGGTTTATTGATTTTTTAAAACATATTGTTTTTTTTATTTTTGTAGATAGTTTACGTATTTTAAAGTGATTCAGATAACGAAGGGTTTTAATCTTGAAACGCCCTGAAATCTACTCCTGAAAAGAGATCAATTAACTGATTATTGATACTGAATTGGCTGATTTTTTCAGCGATATTTTCAGGAAAATGGAGAACGCTCATTATATAACAGGCTTCAATGGAATCAAAGGGTTGTTTTTCAGAAAGAGGGTTAATTATTTTGCATGAAAGGATTATAAAAGCGATTTCGAATGAGACAATTTGAATATATTTTTAAAATTCTGAATTTAAAAAGCGGTTTCGAATGAGGTACTTCGAATAGATTTTTAAAATAGAGAATTTCAAAAACGTTACAATAAATGTAATAATCAAGTGGTAAAAACCAAGTGATATTTTTCCATATTTCAAGATATATCAGCATATTAATATACCACTACTACTGCTTCTACTACCACCACGCCGTTTCCCCGCAGGGGTGGGCAGAGAGGAGGGAATGCCACACTCTTCTTTCCTTACATAAACTCTTTGCTTCCTTCATATTCATACATGCCTTCCGATAAATTGACGGTGGCACCCTCCGTGCGGCATGTTGCGCCATCTCGTTGAAACCACAGTTCTGTCAAATGAAACAAGGTTTATTTGGTTGAATTCTACATTTATTTATGTATATGTTAATACGTTACGCGTTTCGTCTTCTTAGGACATTATCAAACACTATTGAGTGTTTGATAATGTCCATTATTGAGTGTTTGATAATGTCCTAAGAAGACGAAACGCGTCGCGTATTAATAAACATAAATAAATATAGAATGCAACCAAATAAACCATGTTTTATTTTGGATACATTACCCGACAATTCAATAAGGAATTTTACCAACTGTCTGCAGTTACAATAAATAAATGGAATACTATCACAATAATTAAAGAAAACACTTCGTTTTTTACCACTTGAGTTTTATTATAGACTACATGTTTCAGAAGCTAAACTTCCATCATTCAGGTCTGTATAATAACTAAAATATAAAATATAAAATTGTTCTATAAATAAGGATAGGGGAAAGTAAGGAAAATTTAGAAATACAAAAAAACCTGAATTCTAATAATAATTTATTAAATAATATATTGTTTCAAAATTCTTCGCCATTGCTTTCAATTTTTCCTTTGTTTTCAAACTCCGTTCCTTGACTAACCCCTTCCCCTTACTTTCCCCTATCCTTATTTATAGAACAATTTTATATTTTATATTTTAGTTATTATACAGACCTGAATGATGGAAGTTTAGCTTCTGAAACATGTAGTCTATAATAAAACTCAAGTGGTAAAAAACGAAGTGTTTTCTTTAATTATTGTAATATGTCTTACCACAAAGTTAATGCCGAAACAATAAATGGAATACTATCACACTGTGGAAGGAAAACATTTCATTACATGAATTTTCTCGTTGAGTTGGGTGTCATTAAATGATTAAAATGGAAAAAAAATCAACGGAGGAGGTGAAGACAGCACTAGAAACGTTCTTTGCATCGAAACCCGAATATTTATAATCAAATGAGATTACAAAGTTGACAGAAAGATGGAAAAAAGTCATTAAAAATAATTGAAAATGTGTAATTAACAAAATTAGTCAAGTATAAGCGAAATTTTTATTTTATTTTTTATGTTACTAAGTTAAGTTACTTATGCATCAACCTAATATATATATATATATATATATATATATATATATATATATATATATATATATATATATATATATATATATATACATATATATATATATATATATATATATATATATATATATATATATATATATATATATATATATATATATATATATATATATATATATATATATATATATATATATATATATATATATATATATATATATATATATATATATATATATATATATATATATATATATATATATATATATATATATATATATATATATATATATATATATATATATATATGTATATATGAAACAATGAGATGAAATTGAAATTTCTCCTCGTCGGCATAAGTAATATATTCAAAGCCTTGAATTTATTATAAACGTTCATTCCCCCTCCCTTATATATCCCTTCTTCATTAAAACGTGTCATGGCTACTAGGAAAAGCGGTTTAACGCAAATTTACCGTAAAATTTAAATGAAATTCTGTATTTTATTAAGGCAAAACTGCTCATAGAGATACTTGAAAATTTCATTAATTCATTCGGCAGTCACTTTGTGGTATAATCTATGCATTTTGAATTTAAGTTTTACTGTTTCTTACAATCTATTGTGACACACGTTTCAATGCATTCCACATAATTTTAGGCATACTGTGTTTGAAAATGATGCGGAATGCATTTAAGTTTGTGTCATTATAGATTATAATAAATTGTGGTATTTACTAAGTAAAACTTGAATTATAAATAGTTGAAAAGATTTAGAGAAATTCTTTGTGGTATGGACATGTGGAGTTAAGAGATAGCGAGAAAATGACTACACCAGTGAGTGGGAGAACAGAACGTGGACGGCACGATCAGATCAATCAGAAAATAAAATCTAGTGGTGTCAAAAGTCTGCGTAATCGGAGGGCATGTATGACTAGATGTATGGATGTGAAGACCAGTCCAGGGTAATATTCAAAAAATATATTGGAGTGTAAAATCACTACTCCCCTTGGGAATCGAGCCCGGGACCTCCAGTACGGTAACTAAACACGCTAACCATTACTCCACGGAAGTGGATATTTCAACAGTATTAATGTAGAATGTAGAATTTAAGTAGTATTGTAGAAAAAAACCTTAATCCGCACCCAATGGTGCATAGGGCACTGCATCATATAAACGCAGTGTTATTTTGATCGTTAACACATGAAGGAAAAGTTATCAGCCCTCCGCTTCAGGCACCAGTCCAGGGTAATACTGAATAAATATTAGAGTGAAAACATCACTTATATCTATTTGACCCCTCTGGGAATCGAACCCGACACTTCCGGAACGATAGCCGAGCGTGCTGACCATTACACTAAGGAGGCGGACAATATTCTTATAATGTAGAATTAAGAGAATATTTAAGAATGACTAAGAAAATATATGTGGCGAATGTGAGAGGGAAAACAGAGCGTGGACGACCGAAAAATACAAATACTTTTCACGATCAGATCAATCAGAACCTAAAATATGGCGGTGTCAAAAGTCTGCGTAATCGGAGGGCATGTATGACTAGATGTATGGATGTGAAGGAGGCGAGGAGTGTATGTCAGGACAGAAGAGTGTGGCGTTCCATCCTCTCTGCCTACCCCTGCGGGGAAACGGCGTGATGGTAGTAGTAGTAGTAGTAAGAGAATATTTTATTATTTTTATTTTGCGACTTAAATCTGTTTTCGTTTTCTCCTTCTAACGAACACTGCTCGCTGGTATTAGGGTGGTATGATAATTAAGAATTATGTACTGGAGGCAACAGGTTTATAATACGCTTAAATGATAATGGATGGATTCTGAATCATAATATTTATTACTAGCTAGCCTTGTCGCTGTGGCTCAGCGAGATCAAATGGAAAAGAAACCAAAAAGAATCATGTTTATACTATACAACATTTTTAGTGTCCAAACTCCTCTTTACAAATCGTAGTCATACAGGAGAAAGTGACCAAGTGCATTGTTTTACAAAAACGTGATCATTGACTATTTGATATCTTACTAGCTTAATATTTCCCTGAAAAAACCCAAAGCGATTTTAAACTTGGAAGTATAATATATTGAATTGTTAAAAATGACTAACTGCATTGATGTTTATTTTGTTACCAAGCAAAAGTGACTTAAATGGCCCTCCTGAACATTTTACGTTTTGGTAGTTGGTCACTTTCTCCTGTACGACTGCGAAATGTGGATTATCTCCAATTATAGGATTTATTTCTCATATTATTTTTTTTTAAATCTCAATATAGATGAAGAAGAATATGTAAGTCTGAGAATTAACGGGGCTTACGACTGTCATAGGCTGGTTAAGTGATCTCTTTACACGCGTGTAGCATTCACCAATTCTACCCATGATTAAAAACCACACTACTCAAATTCTTGGAACTCAATTTTAAATTATTGGGAAGTTTGGGAAAAGTTTATATATATATATATATATATATATATATATATATATATATATATATATATATATATATATATATATATATATATATATATATATATATATATATATATATATATATATATATATATATATATATATATATATATATATATATATATATATATATATATATATATATATATATATATATATATATATATATATAAATACATATATACATACATACACATATATATATACATATATACATACACAGATATACAGGGCCTTCGACCTGTCATAGGCAAGTCAAGTGATCACCCTAGGATTTGTACACACATAAAATGTCAACATATTTAAGTGAAAAATCGCTGACATTTTGACCCCTCTTAGAATCGATTCCTGAACCTCCAGCATTGTGCCAAACGCGTTAACTACTACACTGCGGAGGCGGGTGTGACCAACATTCGGGAGTTTTGTGATATTTGGTTCGATAAATCTTGTCAGTACTGTACGTAGTCGCTGCGCAAACCGCGATGGCTCAGATTTTACTGGCCAAACTGAACGGTGACATCTGTCGACGCCAGAGAGTGATTTATATCCAGAAAGTGGGCATTATAATGTAATAACAGCATGTATGAATAGCCCAGGGCTTCCCAAACTTTTCCAGTGTGCACGCCTCTAGAGTATATGTGGAGGTCCTCACCAAAACGTTAATTCCAGCTTGTAAAATTGTTACGTTTTGGTGCGATTTAAAACTAACTAACTAACCATCACGCCGCTTCCCCGCAGGGTAGGTAGAGAGAATCGAACGCCACACCACTCTGTCTTTGCAAACTTTCTTCGCCTCTTCTACATTCATGCATCTCCTCATACATGCCCGACGATTATTACGACTCCTGACTCAGCCGCTTTCAAGTATTTGACATACCCGATTGTGCCAGGTGCGATTTAATGATTTCATATTGGTTTAACACAGGATTGAAAGACAGATTTACGTGGCGTTCTATTCTCTCTGCCTACCCCTGCGGGGAAGCGGTGTGATGGTTAATTAGTTTAATGTTAATTTTTTTTTATTCATTTAATATATTTACATTTTTATTTATAACATAATACATTTGGACCTCACATACTAATATAAGACTTTCAGCTTAGTAAAAAGCTTCTTTACATCTCACCAATAGATGTCTCTAGTGAAGTTCTAGTGATTCAAGAATAAGGTTTCTAAATTGCTTCATATATATAGAACCTCCAAGAATTTGAGTAGTGTGGTTGTCAATAATGGGTAGAATTGGTGAATGTTACACGTGTGTAAAGTGATCACTTAAACCAGCCTATGACGGTCGTCAGCCCCGCAAATGCCCAGACTTCCATATTTTTCTTCATCTTTGATGAGATGTCAAAAAATAATATGAAAATAACTCCTGTAATTGGAGATAATCCAGATTTTGTGAACAAGTATTTGGACACACTCAAAATGTTGTAAATAATACATTTGAATCATTTATACATGTGGAGAACTTTCATATTTCGATTCGCTGTGCCTCTCCATAAAAGAGTCTGTGCTCTTGTGCTTGGAGAGGGACTTACACTCGTGGTTTAATGTTATATAATAAAAGATATAATAGTTTTTTTGTATATTTTTTCAAGATTTAAATGTATAGAGCTTTATTTTTTTCTTAAGTATTTTTATATCATCTATTTTTTTTATTTCTTTAGGGAGTTTATTGAAATGTTTGATTATATGAAGTATGTACATGCCATTTGAACCCTAGAGGCTTGAAACTTAACATCTGAGATTTTAGTTGAAGCTTTGGAATAATGGAATTCAAATACATAAACAAAAAGTCTATTATAAATATTTTCCGATCATTTTGAACAATTTTTCTCGTAATTTTTTTTTCCGAATCAAAATTGCTAAATCTATTGTAATGACAAAAAAAACGTCACTTTGAATACGTTCACGAAAAAATCACCCGCCAAACTTTGACAGTAAAACAAACTGTAATGTATTTTGTTGAAGAACTCCACACAGTCGTTCAACTTAGATGAAACAATGTTTTTCGAACGCGAACTTTTGTCGAGAGCTCATGGATTCCTGGCACATGTTGTTTCGACAGACTGGCGAACGAAACTCATATCGCTCACTCCTTTCAACAACTTCAAATATCAAAAAACTTGATTTTTCAGGAGATCGTTTTTAAAGTTTAAAAATATAATAAAATGTATTAAAAACAAATATCTATCCACTTATTGAACTTTTTACTGTGCAACAGATCTTTTTAGATAAAACCTGAATATTTTTTCACCGTTTGAAAAATATTTAGTGTATTAAAAAAAAAATAAAACAATACCCTTTCTTCAAAATGCAAAAACAACACTTTCTGCCCTGTAGCGGGTAAATATTAAGTTCAAAATGTGCCGCTTTTGCTGGGATATAGTACATTTTCTGGGCATTCCGAAAATAACTGAAAATTGACGATTTTTGATTTATGACGTTGTTGAAAGGAGTGAACGATATGTTCTTCGCCAATACCAGAAGGTAAGGCTAAAATCGGTCAATATTTAGAGACAAAAAATGACGATTTTGTATAGCCTCCATGGTGTTATGGTTATTATGTTAAGCTACTGTGCTGGAGGTCTCAAGTTCGATTCCCAGGGGGTTTGAATATTAATTTGAGTGATTTAACACTATAATACTTAATATTTAATTAACATTACTCTATATTAGTCCCTGAAGCGCAGGAGTCATAACCTTGCCTTCTTGTGAGTAACGATCAAAATAATACTGCGTTAATACGACGCAGTGCCCTATGCACCATTGGGTGCGGATATGGGTTAGAAAAAGATTAAATAGACCATTTTTGCAACAAAAAAATTTACAGTAATGTTTAAGCATACACATACATCTGAACTTTTAAAAAATAAATAGAGAACGAATGACGAATATAGATGTGCTGAGCGCGATGTCACGTGACCACCATTGGCGGTGAAATGATTATAGGAAAAGGGCTTTGGAGTTTTTACCTTTCGGGAAAGTTTGCTAGAACAAGTATGTAGTATCTACAGCACACACGGACGTATAAAACCAGTGGCGGATCGAGGGATTACATGGGCCAATACGGTGACACTAAAACTATGTTCATCTTAATCCAGACAGCTACGATGTAAAAACAATTAACTTTGGCTTTCAGTTCATCAAAATTATTCGTGTCGGATTGTGGTCCCGTGGTTAGTGTCGCGGACTCTTAGTAACTAAACTAACTAACCATCACGCCGCTTCACTGCAGGGGTAGGCAGAGAGAATAGAACGCCACACCACTCTGTCTTTGCAAACATTCTTCCCCTTCACGTTCATGCATCTCCTCATACATACCCGCCGATTTTTTCGACTCCTAACCTGACCGCTTTCAAGTATTTGGCATACCTGATCGTGCCAAGTTTTTCTCGGTCTTCCTCTGCTCCTTTTTCCAATTACATTCGCCTCATAAATTTGTTTTACCGTTCTTTCCTCACCCATTCGTTCTACATGTCCAAACCATTTCAACACACCTTGTTTGTTTCTCATTTATGTGATTATAATCCAGGATTCTTTGCCTCTTCTACATTCATGCATCTCCTCATACATGCCCGCCGATTTTTTCGACTCCTAACCTAACCGCTTTCAAGTATTTGACATACTTGATTGTGCCAAGTTCTCCTCGGTCTTGACAGAGTCGCGGACTCCTGTTTCTTTAACTATTTTTATTTATTATTACTTTTGTCCGCCTCCGTAGTGTAATAGCCAGCACGCTCGGCTACCGTTCTGGAGGTCCCGGGTTCGATTCCCAGGGGGGGGGGTCAAATAAATAAAAGTGATTTTTTCACTCTAATATTTATTCAATATTACTGGACCTGAAGCGGAGGGCTGAGCACCTCTCCTTCATATGTAAACGATCAAGATAATAATGCGTTTATATGATGCCAGTGCCCTATGCACCATTGGGGTGCGGATAAGGGTTTTATTTTATTATTAATATTTATTTGATATTACTCTGGACTGGCACCTGAAGCGGAGGGCTGATGGCCTTTCATTAGTGTGTTAACTTTCAGGATAAAGCTGCGTTTATATGATGCAGTGCCCTGTGCGCCATCGGGGGCGGATGAGGGTTAGAAGAAGAAGAAGTATTATATAATTATTTTTTATTTTGAGTTAAGAATGAAAGTAAAATAACGAACCACACAAATGTAGGATTAATTTCATAAATAAATGACGCAGTGCCCTATGCACCATTGTGGTGCGGATAAGGTTATTATATTTATTATTTGTTTGTAAATAACAATAATACTTGACAATGGCAGAAACATCCTTTCACTGGGTTACTTCCAAATAAAAAAAAATTATATTAAAAAAATTAATCGAAGCCAATGCCTTCTCGGAGACCGGTATCTGCGTACAGTAGTCAGATGTACTATCATTTTGCTACTGAGGCGAACGAAATATACGCTATTTACGACAGTATATACAGTAGATAGGATAATTTGTATCTGTCAGTAATATGTATATACAGGTAAAGCGTCTAGAGCGACGGTTCCAAAACTTTTGCGGCGACGGAACCTTTTTCAAAAAGCGAATAATTTACGACCGTCCTAACCTATGGCGCGGAAACAATGACTCTGACCAAGCAATCCTCCCATAAGTTGCAAGTTGCACAGAGGAGCATGGAGCTAATTATACTTGGAATAACATTAAGAGACAGAAAAAGGAAGGATTGGATCCGACACCAGACACAGGTCTGTGACGTGGTAGAGTGAAGTGGAAATGGGCCGGCCTAGTCCCAGGGCTCCGCGGCGCACACTTTGAGAGCCGCTGGTCTAGAACAATTTCGTGCCCGTTGAAATTAATTTTCCCAGCTAAAGGGGAAGTTTATTGGCGGTTCCGTTGCTGATATTCCTGCTACGGGCCTGTGTTGGCGAGGCGGCTAGTTTTTTCTTTGCTTTGAGAGTAGCAGCTGGATCCAGTTCGGATGCGGTTTGTAAAGCGGAAACGACTGTAAAAGTTGACTTCAGTTCCGGCAGCTGGAGGCTGGAGGCGACGCCATTTTGGAAAAATTTTCACCGCATTTGCGCGGGATATTTTGCGATTTGTAAATACTTTTGTTTATTTATTATTTTATTTATTAAATACATGTAGTTACATTTTTCAACATCTCAACATAGATGAAGAAGAATATGAAAAGGCTGGTTTAATTAAACACTTTACGCACGTGTAACATTCACTTATTCTACCCATGATTGACAACCACACTACTCAATTTCTTGGAATTTCTATATATATATATATATTTATATATATATATATATATATATATATATATATATATATATATATATATATATATATATATATATATATATATATATATATATATATATATATATATATATATATATATATATATATATATATATATATATATATATATATATATATATACATAAATAAATATATATATATATATATATATATATATATATATATACATATATATATATATATATATATATATATATATATATATATATATATATATATATATATATATGTACATATATATATATATTGTATATATACATACATATTATTTAATTTCAAAACATTGTAATCGCTAGAATTTTTACTAGAGACATCTATTGGTGAGATGAAGAAGCTTTTTCACTAAGCAGAAACTCTTATATTAGTATGTGAGGTCCGAATCCTGGATTATAATCACACACATGAGAAACGCAGAAAATATTCTTTTCATTTTATTATATAATTTGACCAGATAAATTTATCAATAAACGTTTTGAGTGTGTCCAAAAACTTTTTTACAAATCAGATTTGTGAACAAGTATTTGGACACACTCAAAATGTCGTAGTTACGTTTTTTAAAACAATTTGATGCAATTTCTACGTAATACAATCATGTAATTTTAGTTGCTCTGAGCCTCTCCAAAAATGAGACTAAGCTCTTGTGATTGAAGAGGGACTTTCTTTTTCTTCTTTTAGAATTAAAGTATTTATATTGTATATGTAATGAACGCCGATTTTTGTGAAATTTAATTAAATAAGATTTTTTTTCAGGAGATCATGGCAGAGACGATGAAGACCGAGCAGTTCCCATCAATTTACATATTGGACTCACATTATCTATATAAGGTAAAACCAATTATTTTATACACATTTTTAATTTTTTCGCCTTTGGTCTTTTATGTTTGTAATGTGTTAACTTCCATCATTCAGGTCGTATAATAACCAAAATATAAAATATAAAATTGTTCTATAAATAAGGAGAGGGGAAAGTTAGGGGTAGGGGGTTAGTCAAGGGGCGGAGTTTGAAAACAAAGGAAAAATGGAAAGCAAAGGTGAAGAATTTTGAAACAATATATTATTTAATAAATTATTATTAGAATTTAGGTTTTTTTGGATTTCTAAATTTTCAAGATAATTCATAATTTGGCCTTTATATGGAACAAGGTGTAATAATTTTAATTTATGAGAGTGAAATGAGTGATTATTATACAACTCAAGTGGTAAAAAACAAGTGTTTTCTTTAATCATTAAATGTATATATATATATATATATATATATATATATATATATATATATATATATATATATATATATATATATATATATATATATATATATATATATATATATATATATATATATATATATATATATATATATATATATATATATATATATATATATATATATATATATATATATATATATATATATATATATATATATATATATATATATATATACAGTATCCACTCAATGAATTAGGGCCACGCAGAATTTCGCGCAATTTCTCAATTCAAACAGGAATAACTCAGAGAAAACCTTGAATAAAACAACATTGAATTTTATTTACACATGAACACTTTATTACGCTTAAATTTTGCATATATTTTCATGTAAATATAGTTAGTATTTAGTATTTCCACCTTTGGCAGAAATAACTGCCTCAATTCTTTTTGGCATAGTTAAAATGCACTGTTTTATCATGTTTTTTATTTCTTCGTCTTCTAACAAAATTTTTTGAATATTTTTTTTAGACAGTCTACTGTCGGATTTGGAAATGAGTATAACTTATTTTTTAACATGCTCCATACGTTTTCTATAGGATTAAGGTCCGGAGAATTTCCAGGCCAGGGGAGCAAAGGCAGATTTTTGTTAGACAAAAATTTTATTATTGATTTAGCCCGGTGGCAAGGTGCCCCATCCTGCATGAAGGTGTATGGACCTTCTGTTAGGTCGAGTGTATGGTAGAAGGGCAATAAAATTCGTTCGAGGACCTGCTTATAGGAATTTTGGTTCATTGTTCCTTCCACGAAAAACAACGGCCCAGGTAAATTGTTAATAATACATGACCATATCATTGTTGCAGGGGGGTGTTTGATAACTTTTACCACACAGGCCTCATTGTAACGTTCCATTGGTGTTCTCCTGACGAATCGACGGCTCTCTGTCACGGCTTCTAACCGGCACTCATCACTAAAGATGACCTGAAAAATAATGAAAAATTGAGTTTAATTCAAAAATATAAGTTTTTTTACTAAAATGATATGTTGAAAATTCAATTTAAATAAATACCTTTTTCCAATCATCTACCGAGTAATTTCGATGTAGCCTGGCCCATTTTAATCGATCCGCTTTCATTCGTGGTGTCGATTTTGGTACTTTTACAGGGCGCCTGCATTTCAGATTTACTTCGTAAAGACGTCGCCTCAGTGTTGATACCGATATATTTATACCCTCTTCTTCCAATTTTATTTTTAATGTTTTTGCTGATGCACTACGGTTTTCTAAGGCACTTTGAATGATTTTTCGATCAGTCCTCGGTGTTGTTTTTCTAATCCTACGACAGTTCTTTCGCCGATTGCTGGTGGCGGGTGACTGATTTTTTATTGATTTTGAAATTCTGGCCACTGTTTAACGAGAAACGTTTTCTTTTTTTGAAATTTCTCTAGTAGATAGTATTTCTGATTTCAGTAGCACCATAACACTAGACTTTTTTTCCTCAGAAATGTCTTTACTTTTTCCCATTTTGTCCTTTTCAAAAAAAACACTTGTGTTTACAAAAAAAAATTATACTTTATGAACTAAAATTAAAAATTAAGTTTTTTTCACAAGACACGATAACTATATAACCTCTCTGAACAAAACAACAACCAGAACTCAAGAAACTTCACTAATAAATGAGATAGGACTATTTTTTTAACTTTCAACTATCTGTCTACCTGTGCTAATTAGGGACCTTTCTCAGAAAAAGGGTTTGAAATTTTGTAAAGGCTTAAATAATCCAGGTATATTTTACATATTATTGAAGGTAATATACATGGTATTAGATGTCAATAGAAAACTTAAAGTATTTATGTCAAATAAATATAATAATCCAAAAGATTTCAGAGTATTCAAAAAAATAATGGGTGGCCCTAATTCATTGAGTAGATACTGTATATATACATTTAATGATTAAAGAAAACACTTGTTTTTAACCACTTGAGTTTTATTATAGACTACATGTTTTAGAACTTCAACTTCCATCATTCAGGTCTGTATAGTAACTAAAATATAAAATATAGAATTGTTTTATAAATAAGGAGAGGGAAAAGTTAGGGGTAGGGGGTTAGTCAAGGGGCGGAGTTTGAAAACAAAGGAAAAATGGAAAGCAAAGGTGAAGAATTTTGAAAGAATATATTATTTAATAAATTATGATTAGAATTTAGGTTTTTTTGGATTTCTAAATTTTCAAGATAATTCATAATTTGGCCTTTATATGGAACAAGGTGTAATAATTTTAATTTATGAGAGTGAAATGAGTGATTATTATACAACTCAAGTGGTAAAAAACAAGTGTTTTCTTTAATCATTAAATGTATATATATATATATATATATATATATATATATATATATATATATATATATATATATATAACAATATTTTATCTGCTCTAGGCTTCGACGGATAAATATTTACTATAATGTAATTGTAGTGTTGGGATAACCAACCCCAAATCGTGGGGCGGAACGTCACCCGCATACAGATTAGTCTGGGGTCTCAGAGGGGGCTCAACCCTGACCGGAGGGGTCGTGGGGGTCCGGCTAGATTCCCAATTTTCACACAGATTAACCTTTCTGTACTGTCGGAATATTTTATGTGCTTCAGAAATATCTCGAGTACCATTGTTATCTATGTAAATAAATATAAAAATTTATTTAAAATATTTATAATATAAAAATTATAAAAATAATTTTATTTTCAACATTATAAGTCCTAAAACAAACCATATCCAAAAAAAACAATTACTCAACAGCACATCTCAGTCTTGTCTTGGAAGTTCTATATATATGGTCCAATTTCGAAACATTGTGCTTGTGTCACTAGAATTTCACATTGTTTGAATATATCGCTCACTCCTGTCAAGAACGTCATAAATCAAAAATCGTCAATTTTCAGTAGTGCATGTTTTCGGAATGCCCAGAAAATGTACTATATCCCAGCAAAAGCGGTAAATTTTTAACTAAATATTTACCCGCTACAGGGCAGAAAGTGTTGTTTTTGCATTTTGAAGAAAAGGTATTGTTTAATTATTTTTTGAAATATACTAAATATTTTTCAAATGGAGAATAAACATTCAGGTTTTACCTAAAAAGATCTGTTGCACAGTAAAAAGTTCAATAAGTGGCTCGATATTTATTTTTAATACATTGTATTACATTTTTAAACTTTAAAAACGTTCTCCTGAAAAATCAAGTTTTTTGATTTATGACGTTCTTGAAAGGAGTGAGCGATATGAAGGTATAAACTTAAGATATTTTAATAAAACGAAAAACGGACACAGCTATACGTCATCAAATTTTACGTCATCGGGTGTGTTATGGGGCGTGTCCCTTTATGTATCTGCTTTATAGAGCTGTAATAGTAGCAGTGTGGATTCGTTTCTGTGACGTCATTCGTTACCAACCGACGAAAACAACGATTTTACGAAGGTGAATTTCGAAAAGAAAACGATGAAAGAAAATATTGATTATATCGGGTGTTATAAACACTTTACGAGCCTTACACAATCTTTTATAGGTTGAGTATGTTAAATTAGATATTCTTATCGAGTGATAATACCCTGTTATTTTTTGACATCTCATCAAAGATGAAGAAGAATATGATAGTCTGGGCATTTACAGGGCTGACGACTGTCATAGGCTGGTGATCACTTAACACACGGGTGACATTCACCAATTCTACCCATTATTGACAACCACACTACTCAAAGTCTTGCAAGTTATATATGAACTAATTTCTTCTTCATCTTTGATGAGATGTCAAAAAATAATTTAAAAATAACTCCTGTAATTGGAGATAATCACGATTTTGTGAACAAGCATTTGGACACACTCAAAATAAAGTCTTGGAAGCTCTATACATATGATTCAATACGAAACATTGTGCTTGTATCACAAGAATTTCACTAGAGACATCTATTGGTGAGATGAAAGAAGATCTTTTTATTGAACACAAACTCTTATATCAGTATGTTAGGTCCAAATCCTGAATTATAATCACATACATGAAAACGCCAGAAAATATTATTTTCATTTTTCTAAGTTGGAAATTTCTTTGTTGAAAATTTATCTCAATATCGTAGTCCTACAGGAGAAAGTGACCAAGTGCATTGTTTTACAAAAACGTGATCATTGACTATTTGATATCTTACTAGCTTAATATTGCCCTGAAAAAATCCCAAAGGATTTTAAACTTGGAAGTATAATATACTTATTGACTAGTTAAAAATGACTAACTGCATTGGTGTTTATTTTCATGCCAAGCAAAAGTGACTTAAATGGCCCTCTTGAACATTTTATGTTTTGGTAGTTGGTCACTTTCTCCTGTACGACTACGATATGTGCACAAATGTAAAATATGAAATTCGTACAAACATCGAGGTTCCAGTGCAAGTTTCCAGCTCGATTCATTTCCAGCATCACAAAACAGGTCACGAAGTATTGTTTCGACGAACGGAATTCCATAAATTGAGCTATTTGTAACGATTGCAATTGCAGAACCTTGTGGAACTCCACCGGGTATATTGTATGTCTACGAATATTTCAATACATTGTAACAGGAAACCATAGTCTGAAGGACTGTTTTCTTCATTTAAAAAAAAGAATAGAATATATATATATATATATATATATATATATATATATATATATATATATATATATATATATATATATATATATATATATATGTATATATATATATGTATATATATATATATATATATATATATATATATATATATATATATATATATATATATATATATATATATATATATATATATATATATATATATATATATATATATATATATTTATATATATATATATATATATATATATATATATAGATATATATATACATATATATATATATATAGTATATAAAAATATAATAAAAAAATAGTTCAGAATGAACTGTGTGGTTGTCGATAGCGTATTATCACTCAGGGGGAATATCTCATTTAACGTACTCAACCTATAAAGGATTGTATTAGACTCGTGAAGTGTTTATAACACCCGATATAATCAATATTTTCATTCATCATTTTCTTTTGCAAAATTCGCCTTCGTAAAAACGTTGTTTTCGTACGTTGGTAACGAATGACGTCACAGAAACGAATCCACATTACTACTACTATTACAGCGCTATGAAGCAGATACAAGCAGGGATACGCTTCATAACACACCCGATAACATAAAATAAAAATAAAAACATTTAAAAAAAACGATTGACAATTATAAGCCAATGAAATAATTCCACATTTATCTTTTGAATACTGTTACATATTATAAAAATAAAATAATAAAACCGTTATCCGCAACCCAATGATGCATAGGGCACTGCGTCATATAAACGCAGTGTTATCTTGATCGTTTACACATGAAGGAAAGGTGATCAGCCCTCCGCTTCAGGTACCAGTCCAGGGTAATAATATTGAATAAATATTACAGTGAAAAAATCACTTATATTTATTTTACCCGCCTTGAGAATCGAACCCGGGACCTCCAGAACGGTAGCCGAGCGTGCTGACCATTACACTACGGAAGCGGACATTAAACGGAGGCGGACGGATCGTTATATATTAAGAGAGAAAAAAAAGGAGGGAGGGTGTGTGTGCGTGTGTTTTTGATGTGTAATATTATTTACAACATTTTGAGTGTGTCCAAATACTTGTTCACAAAATCTGGATTGTCTCCAATTACAGGAGTTATTTTCATAGTATTTTTTTGACATCTCATCAAAGATGAAGAAGAATATGGATAGAATTCACCAATTCTACCCATTATTGACAACCACACTACTCAAATTCTTGGAAGTTCTATATATATATGAACCAATTTAGAAACCTTGTTCTTGAATCACTAGAACTTCTTATATATATTTTTTTTAAATATTCTCATGAGCGTTGGTGGTACAAGGAACACTTGATCGGAAAAAATAATAAAATCAAATAAATTTGCGGTACATGCAAGACTCAAGTCATTACAAGAACCCCATTATTCTGTCTGAAATCCTTCCGGATACCGTTCCAAGGAAAATCCTGTTAATCCTCGCGCAAACTGTAGTTAAACTCTAATCTCGGATTACCCCCGCCATGCGGGGGGGTTTAACCGGCGCTCTGTCGTAACTGCCAACCGACAAATTGGGGAATTAAGGAGAATTAAATAATTTATAATTTTGCTTGCATTGTAAATATTCATTAGCTCGTTAGCTTTTTGCTTAAGCAAATTGAACACAGAGACAATGAACACCTCGGGAATTAAAATTTACACGTCTTACGACCTGTCTTGGCTAATTAATCTTCTTCCTTATCCTTATCCGACGCAGTGCCCTATGCTCCTAATGGTGCATAGGGCACTGCATCGTATCAATGCAGAGTTGTCTTGTTCGTTAAATACACGAAGGAAAGGTGATCACTCCTACGCTTCAGGTACCATTTCAGGGCGATATTAAATAATTATTGGGCTGAAAAATCACTGATATTGATTTTTCCCTCTGTGGAATATATATATATATATATATATATATATATATATATATATATATATATATATATATATATATATATATATATATATATATATATATATATATATATATATATATATATATATATGTATATATATATATATATATATATATATATATATATATATATATATATATATATATATATATATATATATATATTTATATATATATATATATATATATATATATATATATATATATATATATATATATATATATATATATATATATATATATATATATATATATGTATATATATATATATTTATATATATGTACATATTCGTTTATTTATATTAAAATATAATCGAAACAGAGTAAGACTGATGAAAACTTGGCATGGTCAAGTATTTTTAATGGAATAATCAGCGGGTATGTATGAGGAGATGCATGGATGTGGAAGAGGTGAAGATTGGTTGCAAATGCAAATACGTGTGGCGTTCTATCCTCTCTGCCTACCCCTGCGGAAAGCGACGTGATACTTAGTTAGCTGATCGAATGATGAATTGATCTTTACCATGAGAAAATTTACCATAATTTTCTAATATTATGGTAAATTTGATAGTTGCTTCTCGTTGGAAGGGACAAGGTAGGAAGTGAATTAATTAAAGTCCAGGTGTAATTATTTTATTGTAAAACCTTTATACTGTGAATTGTTATTGTACCTATTGTATGTCATGTATATAATCTAATAAATAAATAAAAACAAATAATAATAAATAAATAAAATTGTATTAACATGCAAGTATTTCGGCTCAACACAGGCCATGCCTAAAAAGCCGTTATACATATCGCTCACTCCTTTCAAGAACGTCATAAATCAAAAATCTTGATTTTTCAGGAGAACGTTTTTAAAGTTTAAAAATATAACACAATGTATAAAAATAAAAATCAAGCCACTTATTGAACTTTTTACTGTGCAACAGATCTTTTTAGGTAAAACCTGAAGGTTTTTTCTCCATTTGAAAAATATTAAGTATATTTAAAAAAATAATTAAACAATACCTTTTCTTCAAAATGCAAAAACAACACTTTCTGCCCTGTAGCGGGTAAATATTTAGTTAAAAATATGCCTCTTTTGCTGGGATATAGTACATTTTCTGGGCATTCCGAAAACATGTACAACTGAAAATTGACGATTTTTGATTTATAACGTTCTGGAAAGGAGCGAGCGATATAGTATTTTTTTTAAATGTATCTATGAAATAAATAAAGATCGCCTCCGTAGTGTAATGGTCAGTACGCTTGGCTACCGTTCCGGAGGTCCCGGGTTCGATTCCCAAGGGGGGTAAAATAAATATAAGTGATTTTTCACTGTCATATTTATTCAATATTACCCTGGACTGGTACCTGGAGCGAAGGGCTGATCACCTTTCCTTCATGTGTAAACGATTGAGATAACACTGCGTTTATATGAAGCAGTGCCCTATGCACCATTGGGGTGCGGATAAGGGTTTTATTATTATTATGAAATAAATAAATAAAAATAATAAAGGACCTTTTAAGGGCTAGTTAAAGAAGGTGTTTTGACTTGATTTTAGCATAATACATAGTTTTAGCATTTTTAAGGGTAAAACGAGCCCATCCAGGACTCGAACCTCTAGTGTTATATTTATTGCTCCATTATTCGCGGAAAGGTGGCATTTCGTGGACAGGGAAAATAATGACAGACATTACAGAAGGGTGCAGGCACCACAAATAGGGTCGTATCTGCAAAAACAATATCTACTTCATAGCCTTTTTGATAGTACAATAATTGACGTCCGAGTTTTCCTGGAACATGGGCTCTTTATACATGATTTTTTTTGCAAACGCAATCTGTATATTATGGAGATAGACTTACTACCTAACCATCACGCCGTTTCCCCACAGAGGTAGGCAGGGAGAATAGAACGCCACACCACTCTGCCTTTGCAAACATGCATCTCCTCATACATACCCGCCGATTATTTCGACACCTGACCTGACTGCTTTTAAGTATTTGGCATACCTGATCGTGATTAGTTTTTCTCGATCTTCATCTACTCCTTTTTACAATTACATTCGCCTCATAAATTTGTTTTACCCTTTATTCCTCACACATTCGTTCTACATGTCCAAACCATCTCAACACACCTTTCTTAATTTTATGGATAATACTTATCTCCATAAAATTATAGTCCGCCTCCGTAGTGTAATGGTCAGCACGCTCGGCTACCGTTCTGGAGGTCCCGGGTTCGATTCCCAAGGGGGGTAAAATAAATATAAGTGATTTTTTCACTGTAATATTTATTCAATATTACCATGGACTGGTACCTGAAGCGGAGGGCTGATCACCTTTCCTTCATGTGTAAACGATTAAGATAACACTGCGTTAATATGACACAGTGCCCTATGCACCATTGGGGTGCGAATAAGGGTTTTATTATTATTATTATTATTATTATACTTATCTCAGCCTTACACGCTTTCCTTATATCACCATTTGAACATCTATCACACATCGTTTTGTCGCACATTCTCAAAGCTACTTGTGTTATTATGAAGATGGAAATTATGTAAATTTTTTTTTTTTTAAACATTTCTTTTAAGAGATTATGACAAAATTACATACAAATATCCACACATCGCTCACTCCTTTCAAAAAATCGTAAATTTTCAGTTGTGCATGTTTTCGGAATGCTCAGGAAATGTACTATATCCCAGCAAAAGAGGCATATTTTTAACTTAATATTTGCCCGCTACAGGGCAGAAAATGTTGTTTTTGCATTTTGAAGAAAAGTATTGTTTAATTATTTTTTTAAATAAATTAAATATTTTTCTAATGGAGAAAAAAATCTTCAGGTTTTACCTAAAAAGATCTGTTGCAGATCAAAAACTTCAATAAGTGGCTTGATATTTATTTTTAATACATTGTGTTTTATTTTTAAACTTTAAAAACGTTCTCCTAAAAAATCAAGTTTTTTTATTCATGACGTTCTTGAAAGGAGTGAGCGACATGTCATTGCTATACAAATTGCATCATACCAATTGACAGATGGACTTGGACGTTCATTTACGTCCATACTCACGGAAAGGTTCATATGTGTCAGAAATGAAGGCCCTAAAGAGCATATCGGGCAGGAGTCTTCGTGATAGAATGAGAAATGCCAGGATAAGGGAAATATGCGAGATGGAAGATGTCGTTAGGTGGGGAAGGCAAAGAAGGAGACAATGGTATGCGCGTGTAAGGAAAATGGGACCATGCAGACTCCCCCACATTGCACTGCACGTCCAAGGTAGACGACCCCGGGGCAAACCACATATCGCTCGCTCCTTTCAAGAACGTCATAAATCAAAAAAACTTGATTTTTCAGGAGGACGTTTTTAAAGTTTAAAAATATAATACAATGTATTAAAAATAAATATCAAGCCACTTGTTGAACTTTTTACTGTGCAACAGATCTTTTTAGGTAAAACCTGAATGTTTTTTCTCCATTTGAAAAATATTTAGTATTTAAAAATAATAATTAAACATTACATTTTCTTCAAAATTCAAAAACAACACTTTATGCACTGTAGCGGGTAAATATTAAGTAAAAAATATGCCACTTTTGCTGGGATATAGTACATTTTCTGGGTATTCCGAAAACATGCACAGCTGAAAATTGACGATTTTTGATTTATGACGTTCTTGAAAGGAGTGAGCGTTATGACAAATCTTAAAAAAAAAAAATTACACACAATTTTTTAAAATTGTCGTTTCTTTTCATCTGCGTCGTTCTTTTGTGTTAAAGATATTGTATTTTTGTATTTTGGATGTATTGAAACTTTTTTTAAATAGGCCACAAGGCTTACACTAACAAAAAGAAGAAGAAGAAGAAGAAGAAAATGTAAAAATAACTCCTATGCGGAGAAACCCAGATTTATGGACAAATATTTGGACACACTCAAAATATTGTGTATTAAACTAATATTTTACATAATTTATGCAGTGCCTTGTGCATCATTGGGTGTGCGTAGCGGTTAGTATCAGTAGTAATTTCTTACATTTTCTAGTTCCGACGTTATTTCTTGAGCGTGTCAGAAGGGCTCGTTTTAAGAACATCAGTCAGGGTGAAAAATGAGGCCAGCTGTATGATGGGAGATTTCTTGCTCGAGAGAATTTCCTATGTAGCAAGTAAGCCTTCCAGAATCAGTGACCAAAGTCTCCTTGATTACATTTGAGTGATTTATTACAATTAATATTTCAGCCGCGATTGAAATCTGGATGGTATTTTGAGGTTGAAAAGATGTTACTCTTGGGAGAACAAAATATGAGTAATATCGGATTTGTTACTCTTTGAGATTAAAATATGAGTAATATCGGATTTGTTACTTATGGAGATCAAAATATGAGTAATATCGGATTTGTTACTTTTGGAGATAAAAATATGAGTAATATCGGATTTGTTACTTTTGGAGATCAAAATATGAGTAATATCGGATTTG
>NW_028281308.1:675000-817500 GCF_059751285.1 Brachycentrus maculatus | reverse complement strand
ATATATATATATATATATATATATATATGTATATATATATATATATATACTTATATATATATATATATATATAATATATATATATATATATATATATATATATATATATATATATATATATATATATATATATTTATACATATATATATATATATATATATATATATATATATATATATATATATATATATATATATATATATATATATATATATATATATATATTTATACATATATATATATATATATATATATATATATATATATATATATATATATATATATATATATATATATATATATATATAAATACATACACACACTTTTACGTCAGGGGTTGGAACAATCGAATAGAAACAAATACATAAACACATATAAAGTATTAACTTTCCCAATGCTTGTGGGTATAAATTATTTTAGCTACTGTTTAAAGAAATTTACTTGTATCTGTTACATTCTGCTCGTGTGTCTCTGTTACATTCAACATATGGCGCTGCCATTGTGCTAAAAACTGCTCAAAATGTGTTTTGCTTGTCCTAGGACACTATAGTGGAGTTGTTCTTTACTATATTTAATTTATATATTTTTATTTAATTTATATAATTTTTTTGGATATACGACATTATTCGTTAAGCGTATGGACGTGTATATTATTTTTTACCGTTTGGATCGTGATTTCAAGAGACTCGTAGGAATTTTGGTGAAATTGCCTTTCCTTATATTTATTTGCTGATTTCACTGAAAAAAATCAAAATAAATATTTATCACTATAATAATACTACTACTGCTACTACCTTCACGCCGCTTCTTTGAAAGGGTAGACAAAGAGGATAGAACGCCACTCTAGCCTGTCCTGACATGCATCCTTTGATTTTATTTATTTATTTAATTATTTAAACTACATGTACAGAAAATAAATAAGTACATTTGCGGGTTTATTGGTCAAAAGCAATATCTTCAAACCAACCAAAAACAGACTAGTGATATTGGTCAAAACGTTTGATACCATATATAGCTGTTTGCAATCAGAGGGTAGATAGTACTTGAACATTTAAAAAAACATAAATTACAAATTGATGATAATAGGGAAGGCAAAGGAAGAAGTGAGTTTAGGGAAGGAGGTAGAGGGAGGAGGTTTGATGGACAGTTAGGGTTCTAATGATAGATAGCAATGTCTCAGACGTTTCTTAAAAGTTATTAGAGAAGGTGCATTTGTTTACGCGGAGAAGTAATTCATTCCATAGTTTGGCCGCTTGGACAGATAAGGAATTACTGAAGAATGATGTGTTATGGCGAAGAATGGGAAGTGTAATCTGTTTAAATGTCAGACCCTAATAATTTCATGTTGATGATCTGATGATGGAATGATTATTCCGAAACCGGTGGTCACGAATTTGTGCCTATTAAATTGGTATTACACAAAGTGATCGATGAATGATAAGGATAGTGTTTTTTGACATCTCATCAAAGATGAAGAAGAATATGGAAGTCTGGGCATTTACGGGGCTGACGACCGTCATAGGCTGGTTTAAGTGATCGCTTTACACACGTGTAACATTCTCCAATTCTACCCATTATTGACAACCACACTACTCAAATTCTTGGAAGTTCCATATATATGAACAAATTTTGAAACATTGTTCTTGAATTAGAACTTCACTGGAGACATCTATTGGTGAGATGAAAAGAAGCTTTTTATTGAGCAGAAAGTATTTTATTATTATGTGAGGTCCGAATCCTGGATTATAATCACATACATGAAAAACGGGCCGTCAGCCACGTAAATCACCAGACTTACATATTCTTCTTCATCTTTGATGAGAAGTCAAAAAAAAAAGAAAAATAACTCCTAAAAATTGGAGATAATCCAGATTTGTGAACAAGTATTTGGACACACTCAAAACATTGTAAATAAGGATTGTGTTATATTACCATACCACAAAGTTAACACTGCTTTTAGAATGCAAAATACATTATATCGCTATACACTTAATACACTCCTTTCAAGAAGGTCATAAATCAAAAATCGTCAATTTTCAGTTGTGCATGTTTTCGGAATGTCCAGAAAATGTACTATATCCCAGCAAAAGAGGTATATTTTTAACTTAATATTTACCCGCTACAGGGCAGAAAGTGTTGTTTTTGCATTTTGAAGAAAAGGTATTGTTTAAATTTTTTTTTAAATATAGCAAATATTTTTCAAATGGAGAAAAATCCTTCAGGTTTTACCTAAAAAGATCTGTTGCACAGTAAAAAGTTTAATAAGTGGCTTGATATTTGTTTTTAATACATTGTATTATATTTTTTAATTTTAAAAAGGTTCTCCTGAAAAATCAAGTTTTTTAAATGTATGACGTTGTAAGGAGTGAGCGATATTTGACGCCATTCTCTCTGCCTACCCCTGTGGAAGAGGCTAATTGGTTAGATTTAATTTAAAAAAACAACAAAATTATTTACACTAGTAACTAGTGCTTGGGTCACTCGTTTTTATGTACTCAGTACACACTCCATCTTGTTTTGGTGAATTAGTTAGGTTAGGTTAGTTTAAGGTACCCTTAGTTATAAAGGGATTTTGCCTTGCAAAGTTCTGTTGGAATGAAAAATGGTATAAGTCTAAAATGTTTATATTATTGACATCCCAAATAGATAAAAAAGAATATGAAAGTTTGGGCTTTTACAAGGAATACGACCTGACATTGGGCGACTCCTGACTTGACCGCATTCAAGTATTTAAAATACTTGAAGATGGTAAATTTTTCAACCACTTTCGCCTCATAAATTTGTTTTACTAATATCGCTCACTCCTTTCAACAACATCATATATCAAAATCGTCAATTTTCAGTTGTGCATGTTTTTAGAATGCCCAGAAAATGTACTATATCCCAGCAAAAGCGGCATATTTTAAACTTAATATTTACCCGCTACAGGGTAGAAAGTGTTGTTTTTGCATTTTGAAGAAAAGGTATTGTTTAATTATTTTTTTAAATATACTAAATATTATGTTTTGAATATTGAAAGCATTAACTTTGTGGATCATATTGATATATTATTTCGAGAAATAAAAATACTTTGTGTTCTGATCCACTCACATTTTTATTAACCAACTAGTTTTTATTTCTCGAAATAATATACTAAATATTTTTCAAATGGAGAAAAAACATTCAGGTTTTACCTAAAAAGATTTGTTGCACAGTAAACAGTTCAATGAGTAGCTTGATATTTATTTTTAATACATTTCATTATATTTTTAAACTATAAAAACGATCTCCTGAAAAATCAAGTTTTTTGATACATGACGTTGTTGAAAGAAGTGAGCGATTTGTATTCTTTCTTCACTCATTCGATCCACATGTCCAAACCATCTCAACACACCTTTCTTAATTTTGCCAATGATGCTTATCTCAGCCTTGCATTCTTTCCTTATAATTTATAACATAATTATTTCATTCAAAAACATATTATATACATAAGTCACAATTATAATTTTCCCGATGAGTAATTTCCATTACTCATTTTAAGACATGACTGCAAAACATAAACGACAGATTAAAAAATATTTATAAAATAAAAAATTTAATGAATTTAATTGTTGAAAATTGAAAAAATTGAAAATTGAATGAATCATTCGAATATCTATCATATAGTTTTACATTTTCATCTATGATAACTCATTTTTACAGCATTCAGTCTTCCTTCATCCTTCTTTTGCCAACTCCGTGCTTCATTCACATTCGGGTTTTAAATATTGATATATGGGTACATCGATGTTTTGCCCTATCTTTTTAACATAAAAGTCAGTAAAATATTGAGAAAACTTAATTTTTTTATATTTTTAATATCAAAATAATTAATGGTCATTTTTGACTTAGGTCGCTTCTCCCATGAAGTTTTCGATAATTTAGGTTAGGTCAATATTTTCCGAAAGGTCATCCTGCTACACTGCCTACGTTCCTTCCATACGAAACGGAAAATCCGCAAGGGAATTAAAATTTTCCGTTCATGAATCTAAAGAAGGTTTTCCCCTCTTTTTGTTTTATTTTTTAAGTGGTTTTTTTTTGACGCGGTAGGGTGAATTAGTCTGGATCAGACGAAATGGTGAAACACTTCTCCTTCTCCGAATCCACCCGGCAGTTGAATGAAAGAGTAGGATGAATCGTATCTACTCTCTCCGTCTCATACGTAATAGATAGTCCAAACCATCGAAGTTCCTATTTGACCCACACTAGATGATCCCTCCTGTTCCCAACACAGATTCAAACAAAAACATATTTAATTAGCTAGAAGAAACAAAAATCCACTAAATGATCTATAAACCTTGTACATAATAAGCAAGGTAAATAATAAATGCAATTCCCATCTAAAAAAAAAAAAAAGTCCAAACCATCTCAACGCATGTCCAATTTATCTCAACACATGTTCAATTTATTTCAACACATGTCCAATTTATTTCAACACATGTCCAATTTATCTCAACACATGTTTAAATTATCTTGAACACATATCCAAACCATCTTAACACATGTCCAATTTATTTCAACACATGTCCAATTTATCTCAACACATATCCAAACCATCTCACTACATGTCCAAGCCATTTCAACACATGTCCAAGCCAGCTCAACACTTGTCCAAACCACCTCAACATATGCCAAACTATCTCAACACATGTCAAAGCCATCTCATCACATGTCCAAACCATCTCAACGCATGTCCAATTTATCTCAATACATCGGAGGGCTAATCACCTTTCCTTCATGTGTTAACTATCAAGAGATCGTTAACACATGAAGGAACGACACTGCGTTTATATGATGCTGTGCCCTGTGCACCATTGGGTGCGGATAAATTTTTTTCTACTGCAAATTTCATTAAAAAATATTTAAATTATTGTAATATGAAACATTTCGCTCACTCCTTTCAACAACGTCATATATCAAAAAACTTGATTTTTCAGAAGATCGTTTTTAAAGTTTAAAAATATAATACAATGTATTAAAAATAAATATCAAGCCACTTATTGAACTTTTTACTGTGCAACAGATCTTTTTAGGTAAAACCTGAATGTTTATTCTCCATTTGAAAAATATTTAGTGTATTTAAAAAAACAATTAAACAATACCCTTTCTTCAAAGTGCAAAAACAACACTTTCTGCCCTGTAGCGGGTAAATATTAAGTTAAAAATATGCCGCTTTTGCTGGGATATAGTACATTTTCTGGGCACTCCAAAAACATGCACAACTGAAAATTGACGATTTTTTTATATATGACCTTGTTGAAAGGAGTGAGCGATTTGTGCTTTGAGCCGCCCGCACACGCAGCCTCTCTCCGCGCCGACTTTTAAGCACTCTCCCTCCGGATGTGGGCACAAGTGGAGTAAGTCAATATGCCCAAAAAGGGTGGTCCGCTGTGGTCACATTAATGTTGACTCGATTTAATTAAATTTAATAATAGATGGCGCTGAGGAAGGATGACTTTGTAGGTTGCCAGGGAAAATATTTACACTGGTTTTGGTTGGGTGGTTTGTTAATTTTTATTAAGTTCTCGGGTGAAATTATTAATTAATTTAATTACATCTCCGTAGGTATTCTTCATATTCAAATCCTTATCCGAACCCGGGACCTCCAGAACGGTAGACGAGCGTGGTGACCATTACAATACGGTGCGGACAAAAATACCGTTTATATATATATATATATATATATATATATATATATATATATATATATATATATATATATATATATATATATAAATATATATATATAGATATTTATATATATATATATATATATATATATATATATATATATATATATATATATATATATATATATATATATATATATATTTATATATATATATATATATATATATATATATATATATATATATATATATATATATATATTTATATATATATATATATATATATATATATATATATACATATATATATATTTATATATATATATATATATATATATATATATATATATATATATATATATATATATATATATATATATATATACATATATATATATGTATATATATATATATATATATATATATATATATATATATATATATATATATATATATATATATATATATATATATATATATATATGAATCCCTAGAACAGGTGCAAGAATTTTTATATCTAGGAAGCATGTTCACAAGGGATGGAAAAGTGGATAAGGATATTGAGAGAAGAGTGAATGCAGGGAATAGAATAAATGGTGCTTTTAACAGAGTGATTGGGAATAAGAATATGTCCATGGAAGCCAAGCTAGCGGTTCACAACGGCGTGCTAGTACCGACACTAATGTATGGAAGCGAAACATGGAACTGGCAAAGGAAGGATGAAAGCAGAGTGAACGCTGTTGAAATGCGCTCCCTCAGACGAATGTGTGGAAAATCATTGTATGACAGAATTAAAAACGACGATATAAGAAAGGAATGTAAGGCTGAACGAGGAATAATTGAAAAGATTAGGAAGAGTTCTTTGCGGTGGTATGGACATGTGGAGCGAATGGATAGCGAGAGAATGACTAAGAAAATATATGTGGCGAATGTGAGAGGGAAAACAGAACGTGGACGACCGAAAAAGACTTGGCACGATCAGATCAGAACCTAAAATCTGGCGGTGTCAAAAGTCTGCGTAATCGGAGGGCATGTATGACTAGATGTATGGTGTGAAGGAGGCGAGGAGTGTATGTCAGGACAGAAGAGTGTGGCGTTTCATCCTCTCTGCCCCTGCGGGGAAACGGCGTGATGGTAGTAGTAGTAGCAGTAGTAGTATATATATATATCGATCGGATACTCTTGAGTCGCATAGATTATTCGCAAAGATAAGAGAGACTCTTTCCTAAAAACACTCTCCGGACAGGATTATCCTTCAATGATCCCTTGTCAGAGGCTTTCCACTAAGGAAGACGGATTTGGTACACCCAACATATCCTAATTCGGGCAAGTCACTAAGGGATTTCAACCCAAATACTGGCCAAACTCTAAAATCCGAAATTCAGGGAAATACGAAAAAGATTTTGATGAAAAACATTTGTGGATAAATATGTTAAAACACTTCAATAGAAGACAAATTAAAAATATTTTATATTTGTCTTCTATCTCTGTCAGTGTCTCGTAATGGTCAGCACGCTCGGCTACCGTTCTGGAGGTCCCGGGTTCGATTCCCGGGGGGGGGGGTAAAATAAATACAAGTGATTTTTTTCACTGTAATATTATTTCAATATTACCCTGGACTGGTACCTGAAGCGGAGGGCTGATCACCTTTCCTTCATGTGTAAACGATCAAATCGTTTATATGATGCAGTGCCCTATGCACTATTGGGTTTGGATAAGGGTTTTATTATATATATAAATATATATATTTATATATATATATATATATATATATATATATATATATATATATATATATATATATATATATATATATATATATATATATATATATATATATATATATATAAATATATATATATATATATATATAAATTTATATATATTTATATATATCCGCAACCCAATGGTGCATAGAGCACTGCATCATATAAACGCAGTGTTATCTCGATCGTTAACACATAAAGGAAAGGTGATCAGCCCTCCGCTTCTGCAATGAGCAAATGCTGAGATGTTCATGATCGGCCCACACTAGATCATCCCTCCTGTTCCCAACACAGATTCAAATAAAAATATATGTATATATTTAGTTAGAAGAAATAAAAATCCACTAAATGATCTATAAACCTTGTACATAATAAGCAAAGTAATTAATAAGTGCAATTTCCATCTAAAAAAAAGCTCTCCGCTTCGGGTAACAGTCCAGGGTAATTTCGAATAAATATAAGGGTGTAAAATCACTAACATTTATGTTCACTCCGCCTGGGAATCGAACCCGGGACCTCCAGGACGGTAGCTAAACATAGTATCTATAACACCACGTAGGCGGACACAAAAAATTGCTTTGAAAGAGAAGGTCTGTCAGGAAGCATTGATGCTTTTGTATCAGATCTGGGAAGGCGTTGGGACAGCTTTCAATATATAATCAAACTTCAAACAAAGTTATCTCGAGTTTTCTTTTTAATTTTTTTTTTTTATTCCAGGATATTGGAGTCGGAAATATATTCAGCTCTCCTGCCGGAAGAGCCGTCGTCAACAAAACTCCCGAAACGAAGAGCAAAGCAAGCAGCCAGAAACCATTTTGCTCAAGCACATCCACAAATTTTGAAAGCAATAACTTTGTCCTTCGCCCAGAAACCCTTGTAGATCTAAAAAGTAGTCACTTGAGTGGGTATCCTCCACCAATCGAATACAAAGCTAAAAATCAAGAAATATACAAAACAAATAAACATAGCTCAAGTGATTTTAAAGACTTGAAATTGACCGTTATGTATAATGAAGAAGCTATTAGAACAGCTAAACATACAGATGTTAAAACTAGAGACGTTGAAGAATCAGAAAGGTTTGATAAAGATGAAGATGTAGAAGAAGAGATCGTGAAAGAAAACGTGATATCCAATCAACCTACTGACAGAAAAGAACTGTTGATAAGCTTACAAGACATATACAAGACAAAAAGCGAAAATGACACAAGCATAGAAAGCATTGCAGACTTGAAACGTAGAAGAAACTTGGACCTGAACAAGGTATCTTTTGAGGAGGAAGACAAAAGTGACTTTGACGAAAAGTTCGACGAAAAGCCGAGTCACAATTTACAGAGGAACCTAGTGAAGGAACGAGGGTTTTCGGACGAGAAGTGCGACATCCTGAGGAGGATTGTGAGCGGGTTTCTGGGAGGATGGACCACAGGGAAGATGGTGGACATCGCGAGATGGAGGAGGAGAAAGTCCAGTGAAGAGCTCTACAGAGAGGCGTCTCTAGCTCTTGGATATCCCTGCGAACTGACTGACTCTTGCAGATGTCTTGAATGCCAGGTTAGTTGACAATAATCTTAGCCTGAATGTCTGCAAATGCTTTTTTTGACATCTCAATACAGATTTAAAAAAAAGAATCTGTTAGTCTAGATATTAACAGGGCTAAACCACCTGTCATGACGACAGTTGTGACCAAGATTTGCTGCGTCCTACGCCTTATCTCTTCATTCCTCACAAAGTCAAACCACCGCACGCCTAAAATTCTCCGCAGACACCTATTCTCAAAGCTTAGTATACGGCTGCTCTGGGCCCTTGTAAGGTGCCATGTTACACAGCCGAATAAGAGAACAGGAGCAATGCAGGCATTGTATACGCGGCATTTGGTATTCACCGAGTATAAATCCGATCTCCAGACAGCCTTCATACTGTCGTCAAGAAAAGGCGATTCAGTTGGCTTGGCCATGTACTCCGCATGCCTCCTGAGAGCCACCATCAAGCTTGCCTCTTTTACAAGCGCAGGTTCGCGCCGCCCAGGACGACCACTGCTGACAATTCGTCGGCAGTTCTCGTCAGAACTTCGGGACGCGGATCTGACTTTGGAGGATGCAAGGGAGCTGGCAGCCGACAGAAAAGCCTGGAGACAGTTTGTGGACTCCAAATTCTCCACCTAGGGAGCTGACTCTAGTTGAGTGATCGCTTTACACACTTTGCAACATCCATCATGATGACAACAACACTATGTACTAATTTTTTGGAAGTCAAACTCCTTTTTTAAACTAAACTACTTTCTCAAACCAAAAGCTTACTGAAACCGACGATAGATGGCTCTAGTAACCTTACAAATTAAGCGTCATGTGATTTTTTACATATGTAGGGGTTCCAAAAAATTGAGTAGTGTGGTTGTCAATCATAAGCAGTGATCACTTAACCAGTCTATAGACTATTCCATATTCTTCATCATCTATGTGGAGACGTCTTTAATTAAATTTCATTTACAAGATGGCGTTAGTTTTGGAAAATTCGCGCAAGAATTTAATTTAATATGGTAATAAATAATTTCAGCATTTCGAGAAACAGAGGTTATTTCGACTATAGCTTTTATGTTTGAAAGTTCTCAAAAGTCGATAAAATTACATCGAACTTTAAAGCTGGAAGCTTGTTTAGTTTTATATGTTCGTAGTTGAAATTTCGGATATGTACGCATGCTGTATTTAGTTACGCTGGGAACCAACTCTCAATGCATGGAAGCAAAACATAGAGTTGGCAAAAGAATACTGAAATACTGAATGCAGTCGAAATGCGACCTCTCAATGAGGCAAAACCCTGTATGGCAGATGTTCTAATGATAATAAAAGGAAGGAAGGCTTAGATTATCATTATCGATAAAATTGAGAGAATATATGTATATAAATATATATATATATATATATATATATATATATATATATATATATATATATATATATATATATATATATATATATATATATATATATATATATATATATATATATATATATATATATATATATATATATAATATATATATATATATATATATATATATATATATATATATATATATATATATATATATATATATATATATATATATATATATATATATATATATATATATATATATATATATATATATATATATATATATATATATATATATATATATATATATATATATATATATATATAAATATATATATATATATATATATATATATATATATATATATATATATATATATATATATATATATATATATATATATATATATATATATATATATATATATATATATATATTTATATATATATATATATATATATATATATATATATATATATATATATATATATATATATATATATATATATATATATATATATATATATATATATATATATTTATATATATAAATATATATATATATATATATATATATATATATATATATATATATATATATATATACATATATATATATATATATATATATATATATATATATATATATATATATATATATATATATATATATATATATATATATATATATATATATATATATATATATATATACATAAACATATATATATATATATATATATATATATATATATATATATTTATATATATAGGGTCCGCCATCTAAAGTTTTTTTTTTCAACTAGTGCTTATTTCGTGAATGGTAACACTTAGCTCATGTCTGATTTGACAGATAATTAGTTTTATCCTTCCGCTGAGCGAATATGGTTGTGTATACGCTTGAACAACGCTGGGAAATATTGCGACATTACTTTGAAAATCATGGTAATGTTGCAGAATGTGTGCGAAAATTGCGTACGGTTTTTGGAAGAAGAGAAGCACCGTCAGCTCCGTATGTTCGTTATCTTGTGAAAAAAGTGAAAGAAACTCATCCTCATCGATAAACCAAAGCGTGAAAAGCCAAAAACAGTGCGTACACCCGAGAATATCGATGTTGTGGCAGAAAGTGTGCGTGAAGCGCCATCAACATCAATTCACCGTCGTTCTCAACAATTGAACATTTCGGAGACATCATTGAGACGAATTTTGCATAAAGACCTTGGTATGACGCCATACAAAGTCCAATTGGTTCAGGAGTTGAAGCCAACTGACCATCCAATGCGTTTTCGCTTCGCTGAGTGGGCCTGCGATCGACTTACAGAAGATGCCGATTTTGCCAAAAAAATTATCTTTTCGGATGAAGCTCATTTTGATCTTGGCGGGTATGTAAACAAGCAAAATTGTCGTATTTGGGGCACAGAAAACCCGCACGCATACATTGAAAAGCCGGTACACCCAAAACGAGTCACTGTTTGGTGCGGATTTTGGTCCAGAGGCATAATTGGGCCATTTTTCTTTGAAAATGAGCAAGGAGTGGCCGTTACAGTCAATGGCGATCGTTATCGGGCCATGTTGAACGGATTTTTGTTCACAAAAATTGAAGAGGAGGATATTGGCAACATTTGGTTTCAACAGGACGGCGCTACGTGCCACACAGCCGAAGCTACACTCGATGTTTTGCGCCCTGTTTTTGAAAAAAAAAAGTTATTTGGCGGACCCTTTATATTTATATATATATATTATATATATATATATATATATATATATATATATATATATATATATATATATATATATATATATATATATATATATATATATATATATATATATATATATATATATATATATATATATATATATATATATATATATATATATATATATATATATATATATATATATATATATATATATATATATATATATATATATATATATATTTATATATATATATTTATTTATAAATATATATATATATATATATATATATATATATATATATATATATATATATATATATATATATATATATATATATATATATATATATATATATATATATATATATATATATATATATATTTATATATATATATTTATTTATAAATATATATATATTTTTTTTTTTTTAAATCCTTATCCGTACCCCAATGGTGCATAGGGCACTGCTTCATATAAATGCAATGATCTTGATCGTTTAACACATGAAGGAAAGGTGATCATCCCTCCGCTTCAGGTACCAGTCCAGGGTAATATTGAATAAATATTACAGTGAAAAAATCACTTATATTTATTTGCCCCCCCTTGGGAATCGAACCTGGAAACTCCAGAACGGTAGCCGAGCGTGCTGACCGATATATATATATATATATATATATATATATATATATATATATATATATATATATATATATATATATATATATATATATGTATATATATATATATATATATGATATAGAAGATGAAGAAGAATATGGAAGTCTGGGCATTTACGGGGCTGACGACCGTCATAGGCTGGTTTAAGTGATCACTTATCACCCATTATTGTCAATAATGGGTAGAATTGGTGAATGTTACACGTGTGTAAAGTGATCACTTAAACCAGCCTTTGACGGTTGTCAGCCCCGTAAATGCCCAGACTTCCATATTCTTCTTCATCTTTGATGAGATGTCAAAAATAATATCTTGTATGCTCTTTTTTTGAGATCTACCCAAGATCCTTTACATAACCGTCAAAATATTTTTAATTGATAGTGTTTTGGTATTAATCAGTCTTGGTAAAGAAGCGGTTACATGATATGCTTCATACCTTAAATCGTTTTAGTAAAAAACCAGAAGTGAAAATCTAAAGATATTGGTTGAAAAATTAGAATTCTCCAGTTGCTTGGATATCACCGAAAAACAAGTTTGAAACATTTTATGAAACACTCGCTTATTTGAATGGTATTGACATTGAGTAATGTAGTGTTTCAGACGTTTCTTCAGGGTTATCGATCAGGTGCATTTATCAAGGTGATAGGTAATTTATTTCAAAGTGTGGCAACCCTGATAGAGATTGAAATAGATCACTGTTTCTCAAACTTGTTGGCGATGAAACACGTTTGAGACTTTTAATATTTTAAAGAACACTTAAATAAGCTGCGTTTGTCGTGTAGTGGTCAGAGTATTTGGTTACCGCGCTAGAAACCCCGAGTTCAATGCTCAGGGGGGTCACCATTGGGGGCGGATAAGTTTTTTTCTACTGCAAATTTCATAAAAAAAAACTATATATTGTAATATGTAACATATCGCTCACTCTTTTCAATAACGTTATTCATCAAAAAACTTGATTTTTCAGGATATCGTTTTTTAAGTTTTAAAATACAATGAAATGTATTAAAAATAAATATCATGCCACTTATTGAACTTTTTATTGTGCAACAGATTTTTTTAGGTAAAACTTGAAGGTTTTTTCTCCATTTGAACAATATTGAGTATATTAAAAAAAATATATTAAACAATACCCTTTCATCAAAATGCAAAAACAACACCATATTTACTGTTAATTCTTGGGACCATCAAACCTTCGTTGTGATCGTATTAAGTGTATAGAAATAGTTTGACATTGTGTTTATATTTTTTAATTATACATAAATAAATAAATAAAAAATCCTTCTACATTCGTTATAAGATCGGATCTGATTTGAAAGTTCGAGAAACTTATCTGATCCTAAAACCGGACGGTTTTAAGGGCATGTTCCGTGTTCTGTCCTCATCTATCTTTCTATGATTACATCAAAAGGACTTCTTTCACTAACTTCTTCATTTCACCCTATTTCTACTCCCTTAAACTATACTCTTCTTACTTTTCCATTCAACTGCCACCCCTATTCTTAAAAACTATATTTCTTGAATGCTTTTCGCAAATACTTTGTGGCACATTTTATAAACTTTATAAAATTAAACAAGTTTGTTTTAACCACTTTTTTATTATTAGATCACTTTAACCTACCGGTTTCGACAAGAACCTTGTCATCATCAGGGTTTATTTAATTCTAAAACATTAAAAACATTAAAACTCAAATTTAATTACCAAAAACTTTCACACACTTATAAAACTTAGAAAAATCCTAAATTTAGGGTTTTTTACGGAGTGTGAAAGTTTTCGGTAAGAGAATGTAATTAATATGAGTATTTTAATGTTTTTAACGTTTTAGAATTTAATAAACCCAGATGATGACAAGGTTCTTGTCGAAACCGGTAGGTTAAAGTGTACAAATAATAAAAAAGTGGTTATAACAAAGTTGCTTCATTTTATAAAGTTTAAAAACTATACTCTTACTATAGCTGAGAGATGAGAATTGTCTCAATATAAATTTCCCTAGAAAATCTGAAAATTTAAATTAAAAGTAAATAATTATTGTCCACCTCCGTAGTGTAGTGGTCAGGGCGTTTGGCTACCGTGCTGGAGGTCCCGGGTTCTATCCGGGATTATTTCGTCCACTGACCTAGCTGCTTACAAAAAAACATATTTGTGAACACACTAAAAATGTTCAAATGTATGTGATGAAATAAATATATTAATGAATAAATAACACTTTGCTTATCATTCATCGTTCACTTTGTGTAATACCACTGACATTTGATTTGATGATGGAATGATTATTCCGAAACCGGTAATCACGAATTAGTGTTTATAAGTGGTATTTTAGCATTAAAAGAATGATGAATGATAGGGAGTGTGTTATACCATTGTTCCTGTGCGAGTGTGCCGCGGCACACTGGTGTACCGTGGTTATTCGTTGGTGTGCCGCGGAAAAAAGTCTAGTTTTGTGAAGACATGAAATCAACCTTGTTATAATATATCATGTTTTCGCATTGTATTTTGATAATAAGTCAATATTAAATTAACACTGTTTTTTTTGTGTACCTCTGAAATTTCTTAATTTGGGAGGTGTACCTTGAACAGAAAAAGTTTGAGGAACACTGTGTTATACCATACCACAAAGTTGACAATGATTTTGCTTTTAATAAATCATTCGTTTCTGTTTATTTTCAGTGCAATTACTTCGAATGCGACGACAGCGACAGCGAAACGAGCGACATCTCTCTAAGCCTGCTCGACAGCGACGCGGAGGACACGTCGTGCGACCAATATTCGTCGGCAAATCGGTCGTGCGACGTGTTTTACTACGAGAACGAGACCAGCTCCAGGCAGACGTCCGTCGACATGCCCAGCGACGCGGAGGACGAGAAGAAATCCCAAGGTTGCGGAGAAAACGCCGCGCAAAGTGGCAATGTCGACAGAAAAGGCGGGCAAAGTGACAGCTCGGCGGCCATCTTGGATGAAACGGACGTGGCGCCCTCTATAAGCATCGCGGCGGGAACGCCTGTTATCTTGGACCATTTGTTAAACACGCCTATGGCCTGTTCGCTCCAGTGATAAAAATATATGAAATGTAGCATTTTACTTCTCTAAAGATACCCAGACTTTCATATTGTTTATGTATATTATCGTTTGTTTGACGTTGAAAGAAAAGGCGGGCAAAGTGACAGCTCGGCGGCCATCTTGTAAGACGCGGACGTGGCGCCCTCTATCGGCATCGCGGTGGAAACGCCAATTGTAGAGGGCTTCACCAAAAAGTTACATTTCCAATATTGCACAAAAAATCCTTGAAATGCAAATCTGTTCTGTTTACTGTATTCTATCAAAATCTTAATTAAAGTAAAGATCAGAAACCGACATCTCAACATAGATGAAGAAAAATATGGAAGTCTGGGTGTTTACAGGGCTCAATAAACCTTTCATGGACCGGTTAAGTGATCACTTTACACACGTGTAACATTCACCATTTTTCAACCACGCTACTAAAATTTTTGAAACTCCTAGATATCTCATGACACAGTGCATATAAGTTCACAACAGCCATCTATGTTGGATTGAGAAATCTTTTCGAACAAATATATGGACACACTCAAAATGTTGTTATATTTTAATTGAAAATTCTAAATAAACGTAAGTTTTTTGTCAATATCTGACTAATAGGGTTTAAGTAAAAATATAAATATTTCAGAAGCGAATGATCTCTTAAAACCTTTCCGGGAGTATGGACGTAAATGAACGCCAGTGCGAATTTTCATCGAAGGAGTATCGACGTTAATGAACGTCCAAGTCTACCTGTCAGCTGGTACGATGTAATTTGTGTAGTAATGACATCTGTGGATATTTGTAAAGGAGACTGATTTTTGGAATTGCTAAATTCAGTCACATCACCCCACTACTTCACAAACTCCACTGGTTACGCTTTCCCGAAAGGGTTGAGTATAAACTCTGCCTACTCATGTATAAAACAATACACAATATGGCTCCAGAGTATCTTAAGGAGCTGTGTATTCCAGATGAATTGGTTGATAGACGTCTCACGCTTCCATCGGCTACAACATCTGCAATGGGCAAAGTGATCTTACCAGCTCGCTACCAACGCACTAAATTTGGCGAGTGTGCCTTTGCTTTTGCAGGACCGACGGCGTGGAATGCTCTTCCACCAGTGGTTAGAAATAGTGAGACTGAGATGATCTTTAGAAAAAGACAAAAAACAAATTTGTTTGCTAAATCGTTTCCACCATAATATTTTCCCCAATTCATTCACAGTGAAGCGTCCTTGAGGTATTATTTTACGAAAATGGCGCTATATAAGTTATCCAAATTTATTATTATTATTATTAACTTTGTCATAAAATAAAACCTAGAGATTTTTTATTTAAATTATTTTTACATAATTTTTATCTTAATACAAAGAATATTTTTTATTTTTTGTAGTATTTTTATTTAAAAAAATATATATTTAACGTTTTAAAACCACTCCCCATAGAAAGTCGGACATCAATTATTGTACTCCTGGAAAGGTTAAAATTGTATGGTTTTCTTCAAAAAAATAACAAGAATTATATAAAGGTCCCTTAGAATAATGTGTGGCAAAACGTTGTATGATAGATGTTCGATCCAAATGCTCCAGGTATAAGTTTCTTAGTAAAAGTAACATAAAATTATCATTAGATTAAAACCAATATTTTTAGCTTTTCCACTTTTTTATTTGACCAGCGACCGGGTTTCGTCGTTACCGACATCATCATGTCGGTAACGACGAAACCCGGTCGCTGGTCAAATAAAAAAGTGGAAAAGCTAAAAATATTGGTTTTAATCTAATAATAAATTAAAAATGCAATTCCATCACGAAGTGTCAGTGGATAATATAAATCTAATAAAATTATCACTGTCATTTTTTGCACTGAAATTATACAGCAAAAAGGGGGTAAATTCGCCTTGTTTCAATGACATTTTGTATGATTTATGGTTCTCTCTCAACTCTGGGTTATATTCTGAACATTTTTTGGCATCGGTATTCATAAATGAACAGCTACTGTAGGGTTAAGAGGTGCTAAAATCAATACCACAAGAATAGCGTCCGGTAGAAGTGAAAGGTCATTTAGGGTTGTTTCGGAATCATTCATTGTGGGGTATTTCAAACTGAAATTCAATCCTAGGGTCATGTTATCAATGATAATACATTTTAATATGCGTACTTTCATAAAAAAATCGTTTAAAGTCTTTAAATTTCACTCTAAAATGGGGACCTTTTCCTAACGTTAAATACTACAATACAGTGAATACGCGCGGAGCAGGTTACTCGTGAAACTATGCAATAAATTAGAGTACAATATTATCCGTGTTCCTATGTCTTATAACTATTATAGAAACAGAATTATAATCATTTAAAGTCCTCCAATTTCACTCTAAAATAGGGACCTTTTTCTAACGTTAAATACTACAATACAGTGAATACGCGCGGAGCAGGTTACTCGTGAAACTATGCAATAAATTAGAGTACAATATTATCTGTGTTCCTATGTCTTATAACTATTGTAGAAACAGAATTATAATCATTTAAAGTCCTCCAATTTCACTCTAAAATAGGGACCTTTTTCTAACGTTAAATACTACAATACAGTGAATACGCGCGGAGCAGGTTACTCGTGAAACTATGCAATAAATTAGAGTACAATATTATCTGTGTTCCTATGTCTTATAACTATTGTAGAAACAGAATTATTATCATTTAAAGTCCTCCAATTTCACTCTAAAATAGGGACCTTTTTCTAACGTTAAATACTACAATACAGTGAATACGCGCGGAGCAGGTTACTCGTGAAACTATGCAATAAATTAGAGTACAATATTATCTGTGTTCCTATGTCTTATAACTATTGTAGAAACAGAATTATAATCATTTAAAGTCCTCCAATTTCACTCTAAAATAGGGACCTTTTTCTAACGTTAAATACTACAATACAGTGAATACGCGCGGAGCAGGTTACTCGTGAAACTATGCAATAAATTAGAGTACAATATTATCTGTGTTCCTATGTCTTACAACTATTAAGACCTATAAAGAAAACATAATATATCACATCTTAAAAAAATGCCAAAAATAAAATCACGTTTCCCTCTTTAATTTTTTATCCGCACCAATTGGTGCATAGGGCACTGTACACCATCATTCAACTACATTTACCTAATATATTTGTTTTTCCGTATCCTTATATTCCTTATATCACTATTGGAACATCTACCATACATGGTTTTGCCGCACAGAGAGATCGCATTCCGACTGCATTCAGTCTACTTTCATCCTTCCTTGCCAACTCCATACTTAAGGATATATTATTATATTGTATATATTATTTTACCCACTGTTGTGTTAAAAAATGTTATGTTATATATATATATATATATATATATATATATATATATATATATATATATATATATATATATATATATATGTATATATATATATATATATATATATATATATATATATATATATATATATATATATATATATATACATAAATATATAAATATATATATACAGTTGAACCTCTCATAACGAGCATAATTCGTTTCAGAATTTTACTCGTAAAGCGAAATTCTCGTTAAACGAAAAAAAATGTTTTGACTGGCTCACAAGTGAATGTCGTGAAAAGGGACTTGCCTTTTCTCTGTAGCTGGTAAGGGAGTAAATTTTTCAACATTTTATTTGCATATTATTTGTTGACATCTCATATGGAAGTATCTATATTATATCAAGAATATGGAAGTCTGACTTCCATATTCTTCCTTATTATCTTTGATGATAATCAAACAATAATATGAAAAATAACTCCTATAATTGGAGGTCATCTAGATTTGTGAACAATGGCAATTTGGACACGCTCAAAATGTTAAATTTGCTCGTTATGTGAATCACTTGTTATGGGAGGTGCTCGTTGTGAGAGGTTCCACAGTAAACAAATCTTTATGCAACTTTTTAAGGCGTTGAATCGAGATTTTATCCTGTTTATTAAATTGTATATTCTAATTAAATTCGCTAAGAAAGACTAATTAAAAATAAATTTTATTACTCATTGAATCCTTATATTATCGTATTTTAATATAATAATTGATATATTGTTAACGATTGCCAAAAATTATTCGACTAATAAATAATACGAACAAGAACAATATATTTTTAATTCAAAACCTAACCTAACCTAACCTAACCTAACCTAACCTAACCTAACCTAACCTAACCTAACCTAACCTAACTTATTATTATTTTTTTAAATGGTAATAATATTAGCATGTAACCACGCACCGAGATTTTTACGTCTACCGGCTTCGAGACGTACCCGTCTCTTCGTCAGGACGCTCACTAATATCCATGCAAACAATACTACCCTTCACTACCTTAGCACTATTTACACACATAAAACTACACAAAATGTTTAACACATGCCATTTTTGGTCGACCCGAAGACCAACATGCACAAAAGGTTTCAGCACAAACATGCGTTACGAGCTGAGGTTAAACGTGCACTAGGCATATTAATACTAATATTTTATTTGTACTTGTATTTTTAACATTTTTGTAAAAAAAAACAATAATAAAATAATAATATTTTGCCATGTATTAGTTTTGGTTATTATTTTAAAATCTTTATGGTTACTTTATTATATATACATATATATATATATATATATATATATATATATATATATATATATATATATATATATATATATATATATATATATATATATATATATATATATATATATATATATATATATATATATATATATATATATATATTAGTAGTGTAATGGTCAGTACGCTCGGCTACCGTTCTGGAGGACCCGGGTTCGATTCCCAGGGGGGGTAAGAAAAAATATGAGTGATTTTTTCACTGTAATATTTATTCAATATTATCCTGGACTGGTACTTGAAGCGGAGGGCTGATCACCCTTCCTTCATGTGTAAACGATCAAGATAACACTGCGTTTATATGACGCAGTGCCCTATGCACCGTTGGGTGCGGATAAGGGTTTTATTATATATATATATATATATATATATATATATATATATATATATATATATATATATATATATATATATATATATATATATATATATATATATATATATATATATATATATATATATATATATATATATATATATATATATATATATGACTTTTGTATTAAATGTGTTTTGAAAAATAAATAAATAGATAAATATTGTGAATCAGGTAATCGCCGTGGATTCTCCTCGAAAGACATCTAGAGGAAGACCAAAGAATTCATGGATGCTGCAGAAAGATAACATGAATCAAACCCATGGTCTAGGTGACGTTGTCCAGGATAGAAGGACCTACAACCTGAGGACGAGGAGAGCTGACCCCAACAGTCTACAAACACGATAAGTTGGGTTGGAGCCAAGAAGAAGAGGTAGCTCTAAATGAGTGACTGTTTACTAGGAGATACAAATCTAGAATGCCCTTATCAGACTATGTGGGTATCTCATGATAGTGGCTATGTTGTTGTCACCAATGTGTCACCAACATACCCACATGCCTTACACACAACAAGCATACGGTCTTTCTGAAGACCATTGTATTTTGCATGTAATTTCAGGACAAATAAAAATGGTCCTTAACCTACCTTGGCCTAAGAGGGGGATTTGAAAACCCCTTAAAACAATGTTTCACTCCATAATTGATAACCTTTAAAGCGATTCGATACATTTTTTTGAGACATATTTGTATTTTTACAATTCGATATTAATGCAGATTTAAAATTATAATACAAGGCGAAACATATGTTAATAACAGGCACTGGCTAGAACACCCAAGATGGGTGAAAATCCATTTCAAAGAAGAAGAAGAAGAAGAAACAAAAGTGTCGCCTACTTTCAAAATCTGCCAGATCCATGTAAGTCGATGTTCCAAAAAGTCGATGTTCCAAAAAGGTTTCAACAAGATGGCGCCACATGCCACTCGGCGGGTGCCACCATCAATTTAAACTTACTTAAACTATCTAACCATCACGCCACTTCTCCACAGGGTTAGGCAGAGAGACTAGAACGCCGCACCCCTCTGTCTTTGCAAACATTCTTCGTCTCCTCCACGTTCATGCATCTCCTCTTCACACCCCCCGATTATTACGACTACTAACTTGACCACTTTCAAGTATTCGGAATACCTGATCGTGCCAAGTTTTTCTTGTTCGTCCTCTGCTCCTTTTTCCAAAAACATTCACCTCATAAATTTGTTTTACCGTCTTTTCCTCATTTATTCGTTCTACATGTCCAAACCATCTCGAGACACCTTTCTTAATTTTATCGATAATGCTTATCTCAGCCTTGCATTCCTTCCTTATTTTACTATTCGAACATCTATCATACGTCGTTTTGTCGCACATTCTTCTGAGAGATTTGTAAACCTCTGAAAAAATACACTCTACATAGGACTGGGGTCTTCCTAACCCCTTGCTTTTAAGCTTGCATAATTTTGAAGCACTTCGTGTGAAGGTTAAACAAAAGTATATCAACAAAAAGCTTTTTTGACAAATAAGAAAAAAATTGAATAAGGTGTTGTTGTGAAAAATGAACGATATAACCTTTCGTCCCTTGTCCGGGAATAAAGGAAGCTGGACATGAAAAATGGGTTGGCACAGAAAGGGTTATAACTAACTCTCTGCGGGTGCTTTCTCGTACAAAATATAAAAGAAAGCCAATGCTCTCGACTTATTCGAATTACAATAGATTCGACAAAGTTACAATGAACTTTGTCAAATCTAACTAACTAACCAACTAACTAGTAACTAATGCGATCTCTCAGAAGAATGTGCGACAAAAAGAGTTATGATAGCAAATAAAAACGTATCAGCGGAAGCTAAACTGGCAGTGCACAACGGAGTCCTGGTTCCAACTCTAATGTATGGAAGTGAAACATGGAGTTGGCAAAAGAAGGATGAAAGTAGACTGAATGCAGTCGAAATGCGATCTCTCAGAAGAATGTGCGACAAAACGATGTATGATAGATGTTCGAATAGTGAAATAAGTAAGGAATGCAAGGCTGCGATAAGCATTATCGATAAAATAAAGAAAGGTGTGTTGAGATGGTTTGGACATGTAGAATGAATGAGTGAGGAAAGAACGGTAGAACAAACGAGCATACCCTGGAGAAACTGGTTCGGGTAGAGCCGAGGATAATAGCCGTACTCTCTCATGTAGAGATATATATTGAAAACTGTCCTACCGCATTCCCAGATCTGATACAGAAGCATCTAGGCTTCCTGACAGACCTTTTCTTGCAAAGCATTTTTTAAAAAAAAGTTGGGAAATTTATTGAAAATGTGAAACAACATAAAGTTGTGTCCCGATTTTACTGTGAATTTACATTTAAAAGCTTTCAATATCCCTGTCACTGCCAATCTAAATATAAAATACAAGTTTGTAAATCCGTCATCAAATTTTCTAGAAGTACCTCGTTGTAGGCAGTGAAAGGGATTAGAATTTAGTTCAGTTAGTCAGCTAGATCCGATTCCGACCCGACGTAGCCCGGTACACAGACGCCCACAACCCCGATCAGCACAGCAGACAGACACGGAACAGTGCAAAGGTATTTACAGAAAATGGTCAGTCATCGCATTTCCACTCAACCATTATTCATCGACACTATTTCGGATCCCTTTCACAAGTAACGACACATATATATATATATATACGTATATACACACATACACATATATTTTTTCTTGATACACGCCTATCACAATCCTAACAAACAATGGACATAAAAAACAATAAAGAACAACCCTATCTCAAACCTGGCACAAAGTCCTAACCATGACACTGAAAGACAACAAAAACACAACGCAGTACTTTACCCGTACGATGCAGCACTTAAGATCAAACATCAGATGAGAACATACAAGATAGTCGAGTGTGTCACCACCCAGATGTAGAGTATATTTACCCTAAAGGAGTTATTTGACGGGCACTATTGAATTAGGAACCCGCCATCTCCTCTCGGGGCGAACGGGAGGGTTTTTCAGCTGTGACAAAGCATTTTTATATGTCCATACACCATTAATATTATTAACATAACATAACATTAACATAAAAAAAATTCTTTACATTTATTTCAATCACAATTTTAAACATATTTAAAAAATATATATATACATATAAATCTAAGTATATATATATATATATATATATATATATATATATATATATATATATATATATATATATATATATATATATATATATATATATATATATATATATATATATATATTTATATATATATATATATATATATATATATATATATATATATATATATATATATATATATATATATATATATATATATATATATATATATATATATAATATATATATATATATATATATATATATATATATATATATATATATATATATATATATATTTAATATATACATATATATATATATATATATATATATATATATATATATATATATATATATATATATATATATATATATATATATATATATATATATATATATATATATATTTATATATATATATGTATATATATATATATATATATATATATATATATATATATATATATATATATATATATATATATATATATATATATATATATATATATATATATATATATATATATATATCGCGTCGATATCAAACAGCAACGTCACTTCACGATGAGTGTCCCAAAACAATACGTAGAATTTCGTTTGCATTTTGTATTGTTCATGTATATCTAATTATAGTGTTTATATTTTCAACAAAAAAAGAAGACATTTAAACTTGTTTTTATATAACGGACTTTCGGCTTTGACGGACAATTCCTGTCCCCAATCACGTTATATCGAGGGTTTACTGTACTCCTATATCGTTTTTGATATTATTGTAAGGCTTTGAGAATTGCACCCTTGTTATGTATAAATAATGTTGTAAACATGCTGTGGAGAGATGATTTTCCACATGCGTTAGTTTTCAAAATGGCATCGTTTAAAAACCGCTGGAAAAATATGTTTCTTTCACGAGTTGTTGGAATAAATTAGTCATTTGATGTGAAAATAGGGTAGCTAACTAACTGACCATCATATATATATATATATATATATATATATATATATATATATATATATATATATATATATATATATATATATATATATATATATATATATAGGAGAAAGTCAATTTATTTATCTAAAACGTGATAATTGACTATTTGATATCTTACCAGCTTAATATTGCCCTGAAAAAATCCCAAAGGATTTTAAACTTAGAAGTATAATATATTGACTTGGTAAAAATGTCAAACTGCATTGATGTTTATTTTGTTGCCAAGCAAAAGTGACTTAAATGGCCCTCCTGAACATTTTACGTTTTGTTAGTTGGTCACTTCTCCTGTACGACTACGATATATATATATATATACATAATACTTTTTTTTAAACTCATTTTGTTTTTCAGAGAAGTTAATGCCATATCAATAACTTATACGAAAGAAACAATTCGCTCGCGTCAAAGGCCGAAATATAATACGATCTTCGAGATGAAACGATAAAAATATGAAAATGTGAAATACAATATTATGTTTTAAAGATAAGGAGGATGTTCCGCCATCTTGGAATTTGATTCCACCCAAAAAAGCTTTTAAGAAAAGAGAAACCCCGCGGCAAAAATTTAAATTGAAACCGTTTCACAAATTCAGTTTGGATGAGTTTCATTTCTTTCAAAAGGTTTCGAGTTTCGGCAGTTAATTGTGAAATTTCAGTTTGAAGGAGATGAACAAATTTGTTTTGATAAAAAATGTTAAAAATAAAGGTCTATATATGTATTACACACGTGCAATAGAGGACTTCAATTAGATTACTTATTATAATAATAAAACCCTTATTCGAACCCCAATGGTGCATAGGGCACTGTGTCATATTAACGCAGTGATATCTTGATCGTTTACACATGAAGGAAAGGTGATCAGCCCTCCGCTTCAGGTCCATGGTAATATTGAATAAATATTACAGTGAAAAAATCACTTGTATTTATTTTACCCCCCTTGGGAATCGAAACCGGGACCTCCAGAACGGTAGCCGAGCGTGCTGACCATTACACTACGGAGGCGGATTACTTATAAATATTACTAATAAATATTACAAATTAAAATGGTAATCAATAATAATTTACAACTTATAAATTCACAAGTAAACGATTTTTCTAAAAGTACGTTATTAAATATGTTTCCAGTCATTCATCATCCCTGATCCCTTTTGACTGTGACTGCCAATCAACACAAGAAAATAAAGTCATTGAGATCTACGGCTGTCCAAATTTAAAACACAGTAAGGGACATTTTATTGTAGTATTTATATTTATTGTAGTAGGTTTTTTGCATTTATGGACTAAGTAGACTCTACTTAGTCCAAAAATGCAAAAAAACCTACTACAAAAAATGTCCCTTACTGTGTTTTAAATTTGGACAGCCGTCTACCCAAGCTCCTTTGCCTAACCTTTAAAATATTTTTATTTTTTTTAAGTACATAGTGTTTTAGTATTAATCAGTCTTGATAAAGAAGCGGTTAGCTTTGAAACCGGTAGACAATATAATTAAGTTAAAATAAAATATTTATAGTGATTTTAAAATAAAGTTACATTTTAATATACATTTTTCCATTTTATCAGTTTACTCTGAATGGAAAAATTTGTTTTACCGTTCTTTCTTCACTCATTCGTTCCACATACTCAAACTATTTACAAATTTGGCGTTTAATTTGTAGAAGTCCATTTTAATTTGTATGTTAAATGTTAAATCAAATACTGATTTTTTGAGTCTTGGTGTTTTGTCCAATTTGGTTTTCCAAACGTCCAATTTGACTTAAAGTGACTTATATGAAGTCCAATTCAATTTGTGTGGCGTTCAATTAGGTTTGTAAAACGTCCAATTTGCTAGTAAAACGTCCAATTTGGTAGTAAGGCGTCGTAAGAAGTCCAATTCGGTTTGTGAAACATCCTACTTAATTTTTTAGGCCTCCAATTTTATTTTAAAACGTTAAATTTTACTTGTAAGGCGTCCGATTTGGTTTGCAAAAGGTCCAAATTTGATGATTTGGAATGCGTCCAAATTGGTTTTCTAAACGTCTAATTTAACTAATTAGGCGTCAACTTTTATTTGTTGGGCGTACAATTCGGTTTGATATTTGAAACATCCAATTTGACTTATATTGACTTATATGACGTCCAATTTAATTTGTATGGCGTCCAATAAGGTTTGTAAACGTCCAATTAGTTAAGTTAAACGTCCAATTTGACTGATAATGAATTATATTGACAATTTAATTTTTGTGGAGTCCAATTAGGTTTATCAAACTTCCAATTAGTTAAGTAAAACGTCCAATTTCAAGTGAAAATCCTGTGTAGGGTGTTAATGGTTAAAGCGATATATTTTTTCAACTTTGGGGTAATTTTAGCACCTTTAACCGGTATTTATCGGTGTTTTCAGGCGCCTTGAAGTGGGGAGTATCACGGATGTACGAATTTCCCCAAGCGAAGGTAAATTGCGTCATATTTACTCACGAGCTGCGAATAATGTCATATCTTGCAAATCTCAACAGTAAAAATAATATGAAATAAATATGAAATATGCGAGATCGAAGATGTCGTTAGGTGGGGAAGGCAACGAAGGGGACAATTGTATGCGCGTGTGAGGAGAATGGAACCATCCAGACTCCCCTACATCGCACTTTACGGCCAACCCCATGGTAGACTACTCCCGGACAGATCACCAAAGAGATGGGTCAATAGCTGAGAATCGACATCGCAGTAGGCTTATCCCTCTTAAGAACAAACCACAAGGCCTACAACAAGATGAAGAAGAAGAAAAAGAAGACAAATAACATGTTGTATTTGACTGTCTGACCCAAAAATGTCAGCTTAAGGTAAAATTATACCAAATAATTGGCTCACTCCTTTCAACAACGTCATATATCAAAAATCGTCAATTTCAGTTGTGCATGTTTTCGGAGTGCCCAGAAAATGTACTATATCCCAGCAAAAGCGGCATATTTTAAACTTAATATTTACCCGCTACAGGGCAGAAAGTGTTGTTTTTGCATTTTGAAGAAAATGTATTGTTTAATTATTTTTTTAAATATACTAAATATTTTTCAAATGGAAAAAAAAACATTAGGTTTTACCTAAAAAAATATGTTGCACAGTAAAAAGATCAATAAGTTTCTCGGTATTTATTTTTAATACATTGTATTATATTTTCTAACTTAAAAACAATCTCCTGAAAAATCAATGTTTTTGATAAATGACGTTGTTGAAAGGAGTGAGCGAATTGTCAGACCCGCACTCCTCTATGGCTCCGAATGCTGGACGATGTATAGCATCTACTCTAGGCAACTAGAAACTGCTGAAGTGCGAATGCTTAGATGGTCAGCTGGAGTGTCCCTTGGAGACAAAATAAAGAGTTGACCCATTCGTGGAAGCCTGGCTGTAACAGGCTTCAATAGTAAGGTAGGGGAAAGGCAATTGAGATGGTATGGGCACATAGGACGCAGAGAACCTGATCATGCTGTAAACCAGGCAATCGCCATGGATCTTCCTTGAAAGACATCTAGAGGAAGACCAAAGAATTCATGGATGCTGCAGAAAGATAACTTGATTCGAAGGTATAGCTTAGATGACGTTGTATATTATATGATAGAATGACCCACAATCTAAGGACGAGGACAGCTGTCCACAACAGTCTACAAAGGCGCAAAGAACATCTGTCATACATCAGGAAGGTCTATTACTTTTCGACATCTCATCAAAGATGAAGAAGAATATGGAAGTCTGGGCATTTACGGGGTTGACGACCGTCAAAGGTCACTTAACACACGTGTAACATTCACTAATTCTACCCATTATTGACAACCACACTACTCAAATCGTTGGAAGTTCTATAAATGTATATTAACCAATTTTGAAACATTTTTCTTGAATCACTAGAACTTCACTAGAGACATCTATTGGTGAGATGAAAAGAAGCTTTTTATTGAGCAGAAACTCTATTAGTATGTGAGGTCCGAATACTGGATTATAATCACACACATGAGAAACGCCAGAAAATATCATTTTCATTTTTATTATTTCTGCTTATAATTTGACCAGATAATTTATTTACAACATTTTGAGTGTCCAAATACTAGTAATTGGAGATAATCCAGATTTGTGAACAAGTATTTGGACACACTCAAAATGTTGTCTTACCATCCTCCATGCAGACAACCTTCTAAAAGAAAAGAAAGAAACCTTAACGGATTATTCCTTTCAAAATATATATTTGTATTTTTTCTCATATTGGACGTTATTCGCAGGGCGCTGTGAATTGATGAGCCTCTTTTCGAAGATTTCATTGTAATTTATACCGAACGTTCCCCATTCTTTCGTCGTTTATTCGAATAAACGTATTGTAATGCGCATTTCGCAAAATAAACGTGGAAAAATATTACAAGCCGTTCGTTTTTGTTATTTTTGTTTTTCTTTACATCTCATTCTCTTCCTAACAGCCAAAAATACATGGAGAGCTATCAGTATTAGTGATTTTTCACTGTAGCATTTATTATACGTCTATAACGAGGTTACATTTTGCTATCAAGTCTTTCTTCTTCTTCTTCTGGTGCATAGGGCACTGCGTCATATAAACGCAGTGTTATCTTGATCATTTTATTTATTAAACCCCCCCTGGGAATCTAACTCGGGACCTCCAGTACGGTAGCCGAGCATGCTGACTACTACGGATATGTATATATATATATAAATATATATATATATATATATATATATATATATATATATATATATATATATATATATATATATATATATATATATATATATATATATATATATATATATATATATATATATATATATATATATATATATATATATATATATATATATATATATATATATATATATATATATATATATATATATATATATATATATATATATATATATATATATGTATATATATATATATATATATGTATATATATATATATATATACATATATATATATGTATATATATATATATATATATATATATATATATATATATATATATATATATATATATATATATATATATATATATATATATATATATATATATATATATATATATATATATATATATATATATATATATATATATATATATATATATATATATATATATATATATATATATATATATATATATATATATATATATATATATATATATATATATATATATATATATAAATATATATATATATATATATATATAAATATATATATATATATATATATATATATATATATAATATATATATATATATATATAAATATATATATATATATATATATATATATATATATATATATATATATACATATATATAACAATATATCAAATTAATGTTTGCTAGTTAAAAGCGCTGAATCAAAAACGGCTTTGTTAGGACCATTATTTACAAAACAGTCCTTTTCAGGGTCATGCCTCGCGATTCAAAGAGCCCTTTCTAGGTCACATTCCGTCCATGATAAACGTCCAGATTTACGGTCAGTTCCGCTTTGTTTGGTATAGTAATTAATAATTGCGTAAATAATATTTTTTATAAACAAAAACAAAGGGTTGAATTACAGATATTCCATACATGGATAGCCCAGGCATACATGACGACGAAACTTTATGTCTAGTCATACTTTTTCTCTTTTTCTGCTTGGTGTAGGCCTTGTGGCCTGTTTTTAAGAGAGGTTAGCCTCCTGCGATGTTTTCGATACTAATATTACTAAAAAAAATACAAAAATTTTAGTAATATTATTTTTGACATCTCATCAAAGACGAAGAAGAATATGGAAGTCTGGGCATTTACGGGGCTGACGACCGTCATAGGCTGGTTTAAGTGATCACTTTACACACGTGTAACATTCACCAATTCTACCCATTATTGACAACCACACTACTCAAATTCTTGGAAGTTCTGTATATATGAACCAATTTAGAAACCTTGTTGAATCACTAGAACTCCACTAGAGACATCTATTGGTGAGATAATATACTAAATATTTATCGAGTGGAGAAAAAACAGTCAGGTTTTACCTAAAAAGATCTGTTGCACAGTAAAAAGTTCAATAAGTGGCTTGATATTTATTTTTAATACATTTCATTATATTTTTTAACTTTAAAAACGATCTCTTGAAAAATCAAGTTTTTTTTTATAAGTGACGTTGTTGAAAGGAGTGAGCGATATGAAAATGCAGAGCGAAATTTTTTAGTAATATTAGTATATAACTACTCATCAAGATTTTTATATCTACCGGTTTCGACACGTACCCGTCTCTTCGTCAGGACAATCACTTCCACAGCATGAAAAAACAATACTAACCGTCAATGCCATAGCACTTTTTACTCGCTTAAAACTACACAAAATGTCTAACACATGCAATTTTGGTCGACCCGATGACCAACATTTTTTTTCTTGTAGGCCTTGTGGCCTTGTAGGGATTACCCTCCTGCGATGTCGATTCCCAGCTGTCGATCCATCTCTTTGGTGGTTTGCCTTGGGGTTGGCCGTGCAGTGCAATGTGGGGAGTCTGGATGGTTCCATTCTCCTCACATGCGCATACCATTGTCTCCTTCGTTACCTTCCCCACCTAACGACATCTTCCATCTCGCATATTTCCCTTATCCTGGTGTTCCCTATTTTATCCCGTAGACTCTTGCCAGATATGCTCCGTAGGGTCTTCATTTCTGACACTCTTAGCGGGTGTTTTGTTTCCGCTCTGCATTTTCATATCGCTCACTCCTTTCAACAACGTCATTTATTAAAAAAAAAAAACTTGATTTTTCAAGAGATCGTTTTTAAAGTTTAAAAATATAATGAAATGTATTAAAAACAAATATCAAGCCACTTATTGAACTTTTTACTGTGCAACAGATCTTTTTAGGTAAAACCTGACTGTTTTTTCTCCGTTCGATAAATATTAAGTATATTAAAAAAAATAATTAAACAAAACATTTTCTTCAAAATGCAAAAATAACACTTTCTGCCCTGTAGCGGGTAAATATTAATTTTAAAATATGCCGCTCTTGCTGGGATATAGTACATTTTCTGCGCATTTAGAAAACATGCACAACTGAAAATTTACGATTTTTGATATGTGATGTTGTCGAAAGGAGTGAGCAAAGTATTAATACACTTTTTTACTTTAAATTTTGTCATCTCTTTTCGTCTGCGACGTGCCTTTGTGTTTACGATATTGTATTTTAATATTTTAGATATCTTCAAACTTTTAAAAAGTTTTTTAATATCACCACCCCGCACTGTGGAAAACTGGCTACTTTGGTGAGATGACAAAACTTTTTTTTACAAAGTTTCAATAGATTGATGCAGCTCTGTCGAAGTGTAACTCATACACTGGACCCTCCATTTACACGGTGAATACCATCCACACGATATCGCGTAAAAAAATAAGGCAAACTAAAATAATAAAAAGAAAAAGATAGATGTTCGAACGGTGATATAAGGAAAGAATTTTTGATAATTTTTCTAACCCTTATCCGCACCCAATGGTGCATAGGGCACTGCATCGTATTGAAGCAGTGTGTTCTTGATCGCTACTTACATGAAGGCAAGGTGATCACTTCTGCGCTTCAGGCACCAGTCCAGAGTAATATTAAATATATATTAATGTGCAAAATCACAAATATTTATTTTCACTCCTTTGGGAATCGAACCCGGGACCTCCAGCACGGTAGCTAAACATGCTAAGCATTATACACCACGGAGGCGGACAAAATATATGTACAGTGGGTGGCCAAATTATTAGGGACACTTGTACTTTTTTGTAATTTTCAAGTTTAAATGAATTTTTTGGTCAAATTAATTAGTTATAATTATATTTTCTTATGTATTTTTGTTGCTGGTATCATAATTATTATTTTGAAGATGTATCAATACTGTGAAATATCAAAAAAGTAAGTTTTTTTTCATTTGGATGTTGATTAGTGAAAAATGATATTGGTGTGAGCTCAGTTAATATTTTTTAAACCATTTTTGTGTAAGTTTTTTGAGTTCAAGACCATAAAAACGTAAGTGTTGTTTAATTATTTATTAGTTTTGCTAATTCAATAAGTTAATTTCAATGAATTTTTAAATAAAATTCAATTTAATTTGAACTGAACCATAATATTCTCAATATAAGTATGGGAGAGTCTTCAAACATATCTCCGAGAAAATGTAGGGAAGTTATAACCTTACTACTTCATTTCACATATTTTCAGAGAGAAATAGCAGCACTTACAGATGTTTCGAAGTCAGGAGTCCATCGGATACAAAGAAAAATTGATAAAAACCTGCGTCTAGAATCAGCCCGCGTCGGAAAAAAAGGCAGAAAAAGCATCACAACTCCGCGTGGTGCCCATAAAATCAGGGACATCTATTTCCAAAATCGTATAAAGACTTTTGACTGTCTAATTTTTGTTGATTTCTGTTGATAAACTATGAAGGAATCAATTTATCCAAAAGGACAGTTCAGAGACGGTTAGTTGAAGTAAATCTAATGGGTCGACGTCCAACCAAAAAACTACGCCTGACTGAGGCATGAAGAAAAAACGACTCCTATGGGCCAAAGAACACCGGAATATGACTGTTTCGGACTGGAATCGAGTATTTATGACTTGTATTTGTATAATAAATTAAGAAGATAAAAAATATATGTATTTTTGCAATTATGGTAATACATTACAGGTCTGCTTCTTGGACGAGTCAACATTTAAAATTTTGGTGGGAAAAACTTCATTTTTCTGACGTGGCCCAGGAGAAAAATTCCACCCAGAATGCCTTGTGGAGAGGGTTAAAAACACCCTGTTAGCATAAAGTTGTGGTCCGTGATCTCATTTAAGGGTATGGGATGCCTCTTTATCATGGAAGGGACCATGAGGCAAGACCAGTACCAGCGAGTACTGAAAAGTCGACTCCAGCCGAGGCTCAAGAATGGTTCCCTGGCGATGAAGAGAATGTGTTAATGCATGATTCGGTATCGTGTCATAAAGCCAGGAGTGTTATCACATTCCTGGCTGAAAAAAACCTCTGTGTTTTGCCTTACCCGGGGAATTAGCTGGATATGAACCCCATTGAAAACCTTTGGGAACTAACGAAACGTGAGATTGCTAAAGAAGTCATCACCACCAAGCGGCAAATGATAGAAACTCTTATCAGAGTATGGCATAATAACCCTAATCTCTGGCACAATGCAAAAATCTGCATAAAAAGTATGCCCTGACGTTTGGAGGTTGTAATCGCAGTAAAGGGTGTTATTACTAAATATTAAGATTTTTTTTAAATTGCTGAATAATCACTTTTTATGATAAAAATAAATTGGTATTATTAAATCCATGATAATATAGTTTCTTAATTCTAAATAAAGCACCCCAATCAATAAAAATTTTTTCAAAAAAACAAATTATTTGCTCATTAAATTCATTTTATAATGAAAATTACAGGAAATTCGAAGTGTCCCTAATAATATGGCCACCCACTGTATATATAAATATATATATATATATAAATATATTATAAAATTTGATAAAATACATTTATATTATTTGTTTATTTAAACTTTATGTACATAAAAGAAATAAGTACATTGGCGGGCTTATTTCTAAAAAGCAATATCTTCCAACCAACCAAAAACAGACAAGTGATATTGGTCAAAACGTTTGATACCATATATAGCTGTTTACAATCAGAGGGTAGATAGTACTTGAACATTTAAAAAAACATAAATTACAAATTGATGATAATAAGGAAGGCAAAGGAAGAAGGGAGTTTAGGGAAGGAGGTAGAGGGAGGAGGTTTGATGGACAGATAGGATTCTAATGATAGATAGTAATGTCTCAGACGTTTCTTAAAAGTTATTAGAGAAGGTGCATTTGTTTACGCGGAGAGGTAATTCATCCCATAGTCTGGCCGCTTGGACAGAGAAGGAATTACTGAAGAATGATGTGTTATGGCGAGGAATGGGAAGTGTTCTTTCTTGGGAAGAACCAAGTGATATTAGTACTACATACATATACGGTCAATGTATACCTACCTATAAAAAATACATTTAAATCAATTTTGTGACAATTGTTTCGTCTAGTTGTGGCATTTTCAAACGAACTAGGCGAAACGATTGTCACTAAATTGACTTTTATGTGTTTTTTAACAATAAAATACAACCTAGCTGACTCAAAAAATCAGCATTTGATTTATCATTTAATACATAAATTATACTCTAATTGCTGTGACTGTGGGAACCAGTAGCGTGTACAGAGAATTAATTTGTGTAGGCAGTAGAGGTAGGTAGTAAGGTGATGAAGATGATTTGGGGGCCACACGAGCTTAAGTACTCTCTTATGGTAGAGAAAGTCCAAAAGAAGTTCCTGAGGTATCTCTACATGAGAGAGTACGGCTATTATCCTCGGCTCTACCCGACCCAGTTCCTCCAGGGTATGCTCGGCTACTACAGTTTAGAGACTAGAAGGAATGTGTATTTAATGAGGCATTTTTATCCATTATTTCGCGGTATGATGGATAATCCTGAAATTATCCGGAGCATCGGTCTGTATGTTCCCGATAGTTAGCTAAGACAGCGTCGGCATAGATTGTTTCATGTTCCTATATACAGGAGCAACCTGCCGATGGTTATGCCTGTAGGAAGATATGCTGAACAACATCTCATTGGATAATGATCTGTTCCATGTCGCTCACTCCTTTCAAGAACGTCATAAATAAAAAATCGACAATTTTCAGTTGTGCATGTTTTAGGAATGCCCTGAAAATGTGCTATATACCAGCAAAACCGACATATATTTAACTTAATATTTTCCCCGCTACAGGGCAGATAGTGTTGTTTTTGCATTTTGAAGAAAAGGTATTGTTTAATTTTTTTTTTTAAATACTAAATATTTTTCAAATGGAGAAAAAACCGTCAGGTTTTACCTAAAAAGATCTGTTGCACAGTAAAAAGTTCAATAAGTGGCTTGATATTTATTTTTAATACATTGTGTTATATTTTGAAACTTTAAAAACGTTCTCCTGAAAAATCAAGTATTTTGATAAATGACGTTCTTGAAAGGAGTGAGCGATGTGTCTGAAGGAGTTTTCCGAAGCCGGATTCTTCTACACCTCTAGCAACAGTTCTTACATATTTTCGATTTTAATGTTTTTTTAATGTATACGCTTTAAATTTTAAGCTTGTAATGTTATGTTAATTATAAATAAATAAATTGAGTTAAATTTAATGTCTCTCAGTGATTAAAGAAAACACTTGTTTTTTACCCCTTGAGTTTTATTATAGACTACATGTTTCAGAAGTTAAACTTCCATAATTCAGGTCTGTATAATAACTAAAAAAATAAAATATAAAATTGTTCTATAAATAAGGAGAGGGGAAAGTAAGGGGAAGGGGTTAGTCAAGGGACGGAGTTTGAAAACAAAGGAAAAATGGAAAGCAAAGGTGAAGAATTTTGAAACAATATATTATTTAATAAATTATTATTAGAATTTAGGTTTTTTTTGGATTTCTAAATTTTCAAGATAATTCATAATTTGGCCTTTATATGGAACAAGGTGTAATAATTTTAATTTATGAGAGTGAAATGTCTCTCAGGTAAGTTAGGATAGGCACTGCTTTTTCGCCTACATGGAAGGCACGCCCCTGGAACTGACGTCACAAACAGCCCGTTTGTCAACTCGAGCCTTAATGGATCGTGTAATTCGGGGCTATTTATTTTGTTAACAAAGAAATAAGTGTAAGATCTTAATTTTAATTAATTTCTTGAACAATTCCTAAAGATTCGGAGAATCACCATCAAATTCTCCGAGCCCCGCCTGAGAATCATTATAACTTGGTGATGGGACGATTTGGAGCTCAAAGAGAATTTTTCTTCTTTTAATACATTTTAAGAATTTTCTATGGAGTCGTTTTCATGAAAAATCACATCAAAGAAGCTTTTTAATTAAAAGTTAATTTGGGTATTTAAAACGAGATAGCTAAGTTATTATTTTTCATATCAATATATATATATATATATATATATATATATATATATATATATATATATATATATATATATATATATATATATATATATATATATACAGTCCTGGCCATATGTATAAGGCACCCCCTACAGAATTAGTTTAAGTCTTTAAATACTATTATTTTTTGACAACTAATAAAAGATGAAGAAGAATATGGCAGTCGGGGCATTTACGGGGCTGAGGACCTTTGTGTGTGATTATAATCCACGATTCGGACCTCACATACTAATAAAAAAGTTTCTGCTCAATAAAAAGCTTATTTACATCTCACCAATAGATGTCTCCAGTGAAGTTCTAGTGATTCAAGAATAATGTTTCAAAGTTGGTTCATATATAAAGAACTTCCAAGAATTTGAGCAGTGTGGTTGTCAATAATGGGTTGAATTGGTGAATGTTACACGTGTGTAAAGTGATCACTTACACCAGCCTATGATGCTCGTCAGCCCCGTAAATGCCCAGACTTCAAATTCTTCTTCATCTTTGATGAGATGTCAAAAAATATTACTTTTTATTCTTCATACATTCAGGCATCTCATCATACATTTTCATCACTTCTACATTAAATAATTTTGCGACTCGGTTTTTTCAACAATGGCGGTCTTAATTTATCGTTATTTCTAGAAATATGTTCATAACATGACATGTGATTAGCTAAGGGAGAAATATACGACATCTCGATCCCAATTTCTATAAACGTTTTTAATAAATTTTAATTTCTCCCAGTACCTACGCTTAAAATCGATGGAATAAATCTGAAAACACTGTTACGAATGACGTCACACGGTACCTGTCAAAAATTGGAATATTCTAATTAAAATTCCATTTTCGGAGTTGTATCGAGTGTTGCCACATGCCGAGCCCATAAATTATGTACAAGGCAGTACCTACCTCACCCTTCGGTAGGTATTCGGGGGAAAACTGGCTTATCAGGACACCCACCAATAAAAATCGTGAAAAAAATTGTAACGATTTTCTAGAATACGAAAACATATTTTTAAATACTCTTCTTCTTCATCTTCAAACCTTTATCTGCACCCGATGGTGCATAGGGCACTGCATCATGTAAAATTAGTAATATCTTGATCATTAATACATGAAGGAAAGGTGATCAACCCTCCGCTTCATGTACCAGTCCGGGATAATATTGAATAAATATTAGAGTGAAAAAAATCGCTTATATTTATTTGACCCCCCTCCCCTGGGAATCGAACCCGAGACCTCCAGAACGGTAGCCGAGCTTGCTGACTTGGTTTTTTTGTGCATTACACTACGGAGGCGGACTTGGTTTTTTTATATGGCTTATATAATTTGACTGGTTACTTTTATTCGCACCATTTTGAGTGTGTCCAAATACTTGTTGCTACACAAATCTAGGTTTTCTTCACTGTGAGTAATTTTTTTTTGACATCTCAACGATCTATCTTAACAGTTCCAAAAATTTGAGTTTTGTGGTTGTCAATCATGGGTAGAATGGTAAATGTTGCACGTGTGTAAAGCGATGTCTTCAACCAGGTCGTAAGCCCTGTAAAAACACAGACTTTCATGTACTTTTTCATCTATGTTGAGATGTGAAGAAAAAATATTAGAATATCTGGATTTGCTACAAACAGCGCTAGGCAATCTCAAATCAATCAGGTATATTAGATAATAATTTAAAAAATTACAAAAGAATTTTTTTTAATAATTTTCAAAATTCGTTTCTTCCGCATTTCCCCTTTGAAGAGATTGATTATTTTTTGATGTCGGAATTGGATTTTAATTAGGGATAATTTTGAAATATACCGTCGGCGGATTTCCATCCAATCTGCTAACAAAAGCCCGAAATTTACTCTTTTTTACAACCTTCAATACAATATTGACGTTATCATATTTTTTCATTTTCATTTTATCAAGTTTTTTCAGGTTCTGAAAGTTTTATCATTTTTTTTAAAGCCTGAAGGGAGTTTGTGGACTTCAAAAATTTCACATAAGAAGTATAAGCGGATATGGTGTAATTAAATTTGGATATATATATATATATATATATATATATATATATAAATATATATATATATATATAAATATATATATATATATATATATATATATATATATATATATATATATATACATATATATATATATATATATATATATATATATATATAAATATATTTACATATATATATATATATATATATATATATATATATATATATATATATATATATATATATATATATATATATATATATATATATATATATATATTTATATATATATATATATATATATATATATATATATATATATATATATATATATATATATATATATATATATATATGTATATATATATATATACATATATATATATATATATATATATATATATATATATATATATATATATATATATATATATATATATATATATATATATATATATATATATATATACTTGTCCGCCTCCGTAGTGTACTTGTCAGCACGCTCGGCTACCGTTCTGGAGCTCCCGGGTTCGATTCCCAGGGGGGGGTCAAATAAATATAAGTGATTTTTTTTTCTGTAATATTTATTCAATATTACCCTGGACTGGTACCTAAAGCGGAGGGCTGATCACCTTTCCTTCATGTGTAAACGATCACGATAACACTGCGTTTATATGAAGCAGTGCCCTATGCACCATTGAGGTGCGGATAAGGGTTTTATTATTATTATTATTATATATATATGCAAATATAAAAACGTTATTTTATTAAGTATGATGTTATAAAAACATAAATATATTTTTCATAACATCGTTTTTTGTAAATAAGACAAGATATGTATGGTGGACATAAATGTTTATGTGAAATAAGAGCAAACGTATAATACGAAACCCTCTGAATAATATTTTGGTCTTACTACACTTGTGGACAAAATATTACGACCAATATTTAATAGAATGTATGACTAGACAGGACGTTTTTGTCCGTCTCCGTGGTGTAATGGTTAGCGTGTTTAGCTACTGTTCTGGAGGTCCCGGGTTCGATTCCCAGGAGGGGTTGAAGATAAATATTAATGATTCCACACTCTGATGTTTATTTAATATTACCCTGGACTGGGTCCTGAAGTGCAGAAGTGATCACCTTGCCTTTATGTAAGTGATGATTAAGATGACAATGCGTCAATACGATGCAGTGCCCTATGTTATGATAAGGGTTAGAAAAAAATGACTAGATGTATGGAAGTGAAGGAGGCGAGGGGTGTATGTGAGGAATGTCAGGACAGAAGATTGTGGCGTTCCATCCTCTCTGCCTACGCCCGCGGTGAAACTGAGTGATGGTAGTAGTAGTAATAATTATTAGATTTAATTTTTGTACTGTCATTTCTTGTTGGAACTGCATTTTATAGAATAATAAATAACAAATTTGTAATTTTATTTGACCAGCAACAGGGTGTCGTCGGCGAAAATTCTTTACGTAATTTATTAATAAATAATATGAAATATATATTAATGAATTAAATTATTTCTAAGTAGCCAATAATTTGGGCCCAGCCTGTAGGTTGAGAGTTGTGAATATCGACTTGTATCGGGTCGTAATTTACGATAGAATAAGAAGAAGAAGAAAAATGAAAAGTGTATGAGGAAATAAAAATAAAGTCTGCATATCAAACACACATCGCTCACTCCTTTCAAGAACGACATAAATCAAAAAACTTGATTTTGGAGGAGAACGTTTTTAAAGTTTAAAAATATAATACAATGTATTAAAAATAAATATCAAGCAACTTATTTAACTTTTTACTGTGCAACAGATCTTTTTAGGTAAAACCTGAAGGTTTTTTCTCCATTTGAAAAATGTTAAGTACATTTAAAAAAATAATTAAACAATACCTTTTCTTCAAAATGGAAAAATTACACTTTCTGCCCTGTAGCGGGTAAATATCAAGTTAAAAATATGCCTCTTTCGCAGGGATATAGTACATTTTTTGGGCATTCCGAAAACATGCACAACTGAAAATTGACGATTTTTGATTTATGACGTTCTTGAAAGGAGTGAGCGATATGTTTGATAATGTCCTAAGAAGACGAAACGCGTCACGTATTTAACATATACATAAATAAATGTAGAATTCAATCCAACAAACCTTGTTTTATTCTGGATATATTACCCAACAATTCAATATGGAATTCTACCAACTGTCTGCAGTTACAATAAATAAATAAATGTCTACATATTCTTCTTCTTCTCTTACTAGATCCTAAGGATCTGTTAGTGCCTCCGCTTGTAGCTCTTGGGATGTTGACTCCCAGCTGTCTTCCCACCTTTTCGGAGGTCTGCCTGGGGGTCTGCGTCCTTCAGGGATACCTTGGAAGGCGATACGTGGAAGTCTGTCATCTGACATTCTGTTCACATGATCATTCCAGTATCGCCATCGTCGTCGTCCCCACCTCACGATATTCTTCGTCATGTGTGTAATAATAATATGAATAATAGTACCCTTATCCGCACCCCAATGGTGCATAGGGCACTGCGTCATATAAACGCAGTGTTATCTTGATCGTTTACACTTGAAGGAAAGGTGATCAGGCCTCCGCTTCAGGTACCAGTATAGGATAATATTTAATAAATATTTCAGTGAAAAAATCACTTATATTTATTTGACTTCCCCCTGCGAATCGAACCCGGGACCTCCAGATAGCCGAGCGTGCTGACCATTACACTACTGAGGCGGACAACACGTTACATGTCGCTCACTCCTTTCAAGAACGTCATAAATCAAGAAATATGATTTTTCAAGAGAACTTTTTTAAAGTTTAAAAATATAATACAATATACTAAAAATAAATATGAAGCCACTTATTGAACTTTAACAAGGACATGAATAAATTAATGAAATAAATTACATGTAGCCGATAATTTGGGCCCAGCCTGTAGGTTGAGAGTTATGAATATTGACTGGTATCGGGTCCAGCGCAGTTAGCCCTACGAATAGGTTATAATTCACGATAATTGAGGGCATTCGAGGGGTGCCTGCGACCACGTGACCGCATTACAGTGATGCGGTCCCATACATCACGGCACGTGATCTAGCCCATGGAAATAATTCCAAGTATTTCTAATATACTCACTCACTAGAGGCAAAAAATCAAACTGTACGGCTTGGTTGGATAAGAGGAATATTTGGTGATGAATTAGCATATTACAAAGATGAAAGAAAACACGTGTTTTATACCACTTGAGTGGTAATCATTGTAACATCGCTCACTCCTTTCAAGAACGTCATAAATCAAAAAACTTGATTTTTCAGGAGAGCGTTTCTAAAGTTTAAAAATATAACACAATGTTTAAAAATAAATATCAACCCACTTATTGAACTTTTTACTGTGCAAAAAATCTTTTTAGGTAAAACCTGAAGGTTTTTTCTCCATTTGAAAAATGTTTAGTTTATTTAAAAAAATAATTAAACAATACCTTTTCTTTAAAATGCAAAAACAACACTTTCTGCCCTGCAACGGGTAAATATTAAGTTAAAAATATGCCTCTTTTGCTGGGATATAGTACATTTTCTGGGCATTCCGAAAACACGCACAGCTGAAAATTAACGATTTTTGATTTATGACGTTCTTGAAAGGAGTGAGCGACATGTCTTACCACAAAGTTAATACTAACTAACTAACTAACTAACCATCGCGCCGCTTCCCGCAGGGGTAGACACAGAGAATAGAACGCCACACCACTCTGTCCTTGCAAACATTCATGCATCTCCTCATCCATACCCGCCGATTGTTACGACTCTTAACCTGACCGCTTTCAAGTATTTGGCATACCTGATCGTGCCATGTTTTTCTCGGTCTTCCTCTGCTCTTTTTTCCACTTACATTCGCCTCATAAATTTGTTTTACCGTTCTTTCCTCACTCATTCGTTCTACATGTCCGAACCATCTCAACACACCTTTCTTAATTTTATCGATAATGCTTATCTCAGCTTTGCATTGCTTCCTTGTTTCACTATTGGCAAATCTATCATACAAAGTTAATACCGAAACAATAAATAAATTAGTAGATTAGCCAAAGAATCAATTTCTTGAATTTTTTCGCTGATACTTTGTGGCACATTTTAAAAACTTATTATAAAATACATCAACTTTGTTTTAACCACTTTTTATTCGTACATTTTCTCCAACTAATGCTGAATAATATTCGCTGTGCAAAGCTCAATTAAAGCAACATTTAGGAGCTTTTCCGTTTTTTTTTTAATATGATCACATTTTCATATGATTTTTTTTATTTTTTTTTTATTTATTATTTATTTTTCATAATACATAGATTCATTCAAATATACATATTCATTTCATATATCGCTCACTCCTTTCAAGAACGTCATAAATCAAAAAACTTGATTTTTCAGGAGAACGTTTTTAAAGTTTAAAAATAAAATACAATGTATTAAAAATAAATATCAAGCCACTTATTGAACTTTTTACTGTGCAACAGATCTTTTTAGGTAAAACCTGGAGGTTTTTTCTCCATTTAAAAAATATTTAATACATTTAAAAAAAGAATTAAACAATACATTTTCTTCAAAATGCAAAAACAACATTTTTTGCCCTGTAGCGGGTAAATATTAAGTTAAAAATATGCCGCTTTTGCTGGGATATAGTACATTTTTTGGGCATTCCGAAAACATGCACAACTGTAAATTGACGATTTTTGATTTATGACGTTCTTGAAAGGAGTGAGCGAAATACATTTATTATACGTATTACGGCTCTTTAGGCACGGCCTGTATTGAGCCGTATACTAACATGTTAATACAATTCGGCTGTCCAAATTTAAAACACAGTAAGGGACATTTTTTTTGTAGTACATTTTTTTGCATTTTTGGACTAAGTAGAGTTTACTTAGTCCAAAAATGCAACAAAAAAAAGTACTACAAAAAAATGTCCCTTACTGTGTTTTAAATTTGGCGGCCGCATTGTATGGAGAGCGTGGAAGTTTTTGGTATTGTAAGGGAAGGGTAATTAACTATAACCTAACTATGAGTATTTCAATGTTTTAGAATTAGTACATAAACCCTGAATATGACAAGGTTCTTGTCAAAACCGGTTGGAAAAAATGTACCAATAAAATTAAAAATACAATATATATTTTTTTATTTATGACGTTGTTGAAAGGAGGGAGCGATGTATCAAAAATTATATGTATATGAATCTACATATATGAAGCTGGGAGTGTGTTTTAGTAGGGGAGAGTCTGGCGTTCTATTCTCTCTGCCTACCCCTGCAGGGAAACTTGAGAGATCACTTAAGCTAGCCAGTACCAGGCCCTATGCACCATCGGGTGCGGATAAGGGTCATAATAAATCAATATTATGAGTCTCAACTATCGAAAATATCTATCGTATTTTTTCATACATTTGTCAAGTATCACCGCTTTCATACTTATGCCAATCCATGTTTCGGTTCTATACACCAGTATTGGCACTAGCGCTCCATCATGTACCCCTATATGTACAGGGGTGTGCATTCCATAAATATATATGTATATATATATATTTATATATGTATATACATATATATATATATATATATATATATATATATATATATATATATATATATATATATATATATATATATATATATATATATATATATATATATATATATATATATATATATATATATATATATATATATATATATATATATATATATATATATATATGTAGATATATATATATGTAGATATATATATATATATATATAATATATATATATAATATATATATATATATATATATATATATATATATATATATATATATATATATATCACAAAATCCTTATCCGCACCCCAATGGTGCATATGGCACTGCATCATTTAAACGCAGTGTTATCTTGATCGCTAACACACGAAGGAAAGGTGATCAGCCCTCCACTTCAGGTACCAGTTTAGGGTAATATTAAATAAATATTAAAGTAAAAAAATCACTCATATTTATTATTAGACCCTCCTTCGGGAATCGAACCCGGGACCTCCACAACGGTAGCCGAGCGTGCTGACCATTACACTACGGAGGCTATATATATATATATATATATATATATATATATATATATATATATATATATATATATATATATATATATATATATATATATATATATATATATATATATATATATATATATATATAATATATATATATATATATATATATATATATATATATATATATATATATATATATATATATATATATATATATATATATATATATATATATATCTTGTTATTTCGTTGAGATCGTTTATCTGAGCACGGCGTAGGTGCGAGATGAATTTCCTTTCAGACACACTTTGTCTCACTGTGCCTTATGTTGGTGAAATACAAAGTACTTGTTGTATGCTGTGTATCATGTTGGAGTGTTGTGTTCAGGTTGTGTAGAGAATTGCCCGAAGGGGGCGTCCTCGTGCCAGTCTGCGCGTGCGCCGGACAAACAGGGCTGCCACAAACTTATTTTGCTACAGAGGAAGCTATGGAGATACGAGTAATATCTAATACCATACTATGGCATTTCGAGCGAGTGTTTTCGCTTAGAATTTTCACTCAATTTTATACATTAAGAGTAAATCGACTCAGGAGTAAGTAGGGGCTATGAAACTTACAAATTTGAAGCCTAAGTATGGCCATGGTAAGCGGTGTTGCATAAGCCGTAGCTAGATTTCAGAATCACTTGGACGTTAGGTAAATTTGTACATGCATTTAATTATTCTTTAAATTAAATAGAAATATTTTGTTTTGAATATTGAAAGCATTAACTTTGTGGATCATATTGATATGTTATTTCGAGAAATAAAAATACTTTGTGTTCTGATCCACTCACATTTTTATTAACCAACTAGTTTCGGCAACAGCCTGTTGCCCTCTTCAGGGTTTCAGTTATAAATGAAACCCTGAAGAGGGCAACAGGTTGTTGCCGAAACTAGTTGGTTAGTAAAAATGTAAGTGGATCAGAACACAAAGTATTTTTATTTCTCGAAATAATATAGAAATATTTATTAATTAGTTTATTTTTCTTTATATTTCATCACAATTGAAAATTTCTGAGTTTACATGAAGTTTTCCCGTGCCGCGGGCACATTTTACAGTGCTTATTTATAAAACTGTATGAAAGAAAATTGTTTATGATATGCAGTCACCAAATGTCTCTGATACTTAATGTAACTGCAATTTTTAGCCTTGTTTTAGGATCATTATCTGCATTTTGCGTTTTTTTTCTAATATATATTTATTAGGTGCCTGTCCGCCTCCATAGTGTAATAATGGTCAGCACGCTTGGCTACCGTACTGGAGGTCCCGGGTTCGATTCTCAGAGGGTGTCAAAAAAATATAATATAAGTTATTTTTTCACTCTAATATTTATCCAATATTACCCTGACTGATACCTGAAGTGGAAGGCTGATCACCTTTCCTTCGTGTGTTAACGATCAAGATGACAGTGCATTTATATGATGCAGTGCCCTATGCACCAAAGGGGTGCGGATAAGGGTTTGAATGAATGAAAAAAATAAGAAAATACGCCTTGCGTATTATGTGCAAGGATTTATGGCATATTTAGTTTACATGTCTTAAAAATGATAGTTGATGTGTATAGTAAATAATAAATTAATTAGGTTGATCCCTAAAAACAATATAATTGATATAACAGTACAATAGATACAATGGATTCAATATCTTATATCAATCAAGATTTGTCACGAAGCTCATTATTTTTTTTGCATTAAGCTAATTGTTTTTTTTTATATTTTTAAGCAATTAAAATTAAATTTAAGAAAGGTGTGTTGAGATGGTTTGGACATGTAGAACGAATGAGTGAAGAAAGAAGGGTAAAACAAATTTATGAGGCGAAAGTGTAAGTCCCTTTCCAAGCACAAGAGCACAGACTCTTTTATGGAGAGGCACAGCGAATCGAAATATAAAAGTTCTCCATATGTATAAATGATTCAAATGTATTATGTTATAAATAAAAATGTAAATATATTAAATGAATAAAAAAAAATAAAAAAAATGTAATTGGAAAAAAGAGAAGAGGAAGACCGAGAAAAACATGGCACGATCAGGTATGCTGAATACTTCAAAATGGTCTGGTTAGGAGTCGTAATAATCGGCGGGTGTATATGAGAAGAGGCGAAGAATGTTTGCAAAAGACAGACTGGTGTAGCGATCTATTCTCTCTGCCTACCCCTGCGGGGAAGCGGCGTGATGGTTAGTTAGTTAGTTAGTTATATTTTTAAGCAAAAATAATATGAAAGTGACAACCCTGAAATGCGTTTACAAATTGGCTGGAATACATTGGGAAAGCTCGATACGACAGGCGCCAGCAAGACGATGCGAACTCTGGAGGGCGAATCTGAAACTAAAATAATAATATAAACAATATTTTTACATTAAAAAATTATATTTTTAATATGGTAATACTTAATTCTGATGTATTTTTTATTGTTTTATACAAAACATGTGTTCGACCAATAGCCACTTACGGGATTGAGGCAAGAGCAGATACTCCTAGAACAAAATCTCTACTTGAAATGTCTGAGATGAAAACTCTCAGATTTTCTTCTTCATCTATGTTGAGATGTCAAAAAATAATATGAAAAATAACTTCTGTAATTGGAGATAATCCAGATTTGTGAATAAGTATTAGGACACACTCAAAAGGCTGAAAAATAAATCATTGACTATTTGATATCTTACTAGCTTAATATTGCCCTGAAAAACATCCCAAGGGATTTTAAACTTGGAATTATAATATATTGACTTGGTAAAAATGACTAACTGCATTGATATTTATTTTATTTCCAAGCAAAAGTGACTTAAATGGCCCTCCTGAACATTTTACGTTTTGTTAGTTGGTCATTTTCTTTTGTACGACTACGATATGATCCAATTTCGACACATTGTTCTTGAACCACTAGAACTTCACTAGAGACATCTATTGGCGAGATGAAAAAAAGCTTTTTACTGAGCAGAAACTCTTTTATTAGTATTTGAGGTCCGAATTCTGGATTATAATCACACACATGAGAAACGCAAGAAAATATCATTTTTAATTTTATTATTTCAGCTTATAATTTGACCAGTTAATATACAACATTTTGAGTGTGTCCAAATACTTGTTCACAAATCTGGATTCAAAATTTTGTAAATTTAATTTAATATTAATTTATAGTGATTTTAAAACAAAGTTATAGTTAAATTATGAAAATAAATTACTTAAAAATATGTTGTTTTGCGCTAAAAATATTGCCTTAAATATAATTCTGATAAAAAGTTTTTAAAATATAATTATTTTTATTGTTCTGACGCTCAAAATGTTTTAATGTTTTATCAGATTTTTTCATATTCTTTTCGGCAAAGTAGGTACTGCGCCACTGGCTGGATATTGCGCGCATTTCCGGGTGTAAAGCGCGCGAAAGCGAAGAGGACGTCATTGCAAATGGCCGGCTGTCACCGCGCTGTCAACAATGTGAGACCTTTCGCGATAATCGTCCGTATTTATCATTAATCGCCACGGAAAAGACTGAATTACCACGGTATACGGACACCGCGTCAGATATATATATATTTTTAAACGCTATTCCCGATTTCGTATTTTTTGGAAGAGTCTATCATGAGTATACGGAAAATGACGCGTAGATGCTGTAGTATGTAAACATATTGGCGGCCTTTCGAGGGTGATTTGCGTAAGCTGATATATCGTTTCAACGAAAAGGTAATATTGACGATTTAAATCGTTGAATATTCATCCAAATACATGCATATTACCTCAATATAATAAGTAATGTGCTGTTACGTAAATACTATTTCACTGCTATTTTAGTTTCAAGGTTTTTCAGCGTTTTTTACATTAAAACCTAATAAAATCATATCAGACCTATGAAATATTAAATACATTTACATTTTATGACTCTTTATACGCAGAAAAATGCATTATTATTTTTTAAATGCTGATTATCGAAATATATAATTTTAAAAAATGTGTGTTTAGATGGTTTTGGGCATGTGAATCGAATGAGTGGAGAAATAATGTTAAAACAAATTTACGAGGTGAATGTGGCCAGTAATAGAAGCAGAGGAAGATCGAGGAAATTTTGGTATGATCGAGTATTTCAAATGCTGGATCAAAAGTCAGGCCAGGAGTCGGTAATAATAAAATACGGCGGTAATAATAATTGGTTTGCAAAAAAATAATGACGGTTTGCAAAAGCAGGTTGGCGTGGCTTTATAAGCTCTCTGCCTACCCCTTCAGAAAGAGGCGTGTTGATTAGTTAGTTTATATACAGATTTATATAATTTTAAGTCTTTAAAATAAAAAAGTATATTTTACTCCTTGAGCGGCAATCCGCATAGCATATTGTTCGCACGATTGCTGTACTCAGGCGCTTGCTTGCAGCTCGCTGACTGCCATCCACCGTGGCCCCCTTCAGGCTACCTGGACGCCTGAGGATGTCGGAGCACTGCGACTCCTCGGCGGAGAACCTGCTGCAGGCCCAGCATCTGGACTCCAACGGTAACTCCTCATTGGCAATCATACCTACCCAACCACACTCTTAGGATACTTATTCATCACTTTACACACATCGCTCACTCCTTTCAAGAACGTCATAAATCAAAAATCGTCAATATTCAGTTTGTATGTAGACAATGCTACACGTCACTGCCGTAGCACTATTCTCACACTTATAAGCACATAAAATGTTGAGCTTACCGCTCACTTCTTTCAACAACGTCATAAATCAAACATTGTCAATTTTCATATTATTTTTAACATCTCATTAAAGATGAAGAAGAATATGGAAGCCTGGGCATTTACGGGGCTGACGACCGTCATAGGCTGGTTTAAGTGATCACTTTACACACGTGTAACATTCACCAATTACATCTCACCAATAGATGTCTCTAGTGAAGTTCTAGTGATTCAAGAACAAGGTTTCTAAATTGGTTCATATATATAGAACTTCCAAGAATTTGAGTAGTGTGGTTGTCAATAATGGGTGGAATTGGTGAATGTTACACGTGTGTAAAGTGATCATTTAAACCAGCCTATGACGGTCGTCAGCCCCGTAAATGCCCAGACTTCCATATTCTTCTTCATCTTTGATGAGATGTTAAAAAAAATATGAAAATAACTCCTGTAATTGGAGATAATTCAGATTTTGTGAACAAGTATTTGGACGCACTCAAAATGTTGTCAAATTTTCAGTTGTGCATGTTTTCTGAATGCCCAGAAAATGCACTGTCTCCCAGCCTTTGCTTTTCCGGCATATCTTTAACTTAATATTTACCCGCTACAGGGCAGAATGTGTTGTTTTTGCATTTTGAAGAAAAGGTATTGTTTAATTATTTTTTTTGAATATACTAAATATTTTTTAAATGGAGAAAAAACCTTCAGGTTTTACCTAAAAAGATCTGTTGCACAGTAAAAAGTTCAATAAGTGGCTAGATATTTATTTTTAATACCTTTTATTATATTTTTTAACTTTGAAAACGTTCTCCTGACAAATCAAGTTTATTGATTTATGACATTCTTGAAAGAAGTAAGAGACATGTAACGTGTTGTCAGCCTCCGTAGTGTAATGATCAGCACGCTCGGCTACCGTTCTGGAGGTCCCGGGTTCGATTCCCATGGGGGGCCAAATAAATATAAGCGATGCTTTCACTGTAATATTTATTCAATATTACTCTGGACTGGTACCTGAAGCTGAGGGCTGATCACCTTTCCTTCATGTGTAAACGATCAAGATAACACTGCGTTTATATGAGGTAAAAAAACCAAAAAGTAAAAATGACTAACCACAAAGTAAATGCTTTAAATATTAATAAGATTGAGAATGTTAAGAATTGCTTCTTTCTTATTTCAGGGTTGACGGGTTACATGAACTTGGCCGGGCCGAGCTCCGTCCCCTCCAGCCCGCCGCCATCCTACCAACATGTGCTGGAAGAGGTAATTAGGTCACATCTCAAATACTGTAGGCGTCTGATAAAATCAAGAGAGGCGTGTTGAGATGGGGCATGTGATTAGATTTCCCGCATTATAAAGGATGGTAATGATTAGTACACAATCCAAATGAGATAGAGTCTGGATCTTTCAGTATTGTCTATGGCATTATTAGTTACCACTTTGATGTATATCCGGTGATGAACGGATTACTATAGACAATACCAAAATATAGAGAAAAACGGATCCTGGGCCGTATATATTTTTAATGATCTCAATATTTGAAACCTTTTTATAGATTTTAATTAAGTATTGTATCACAAAAATGCATTGAAATTCTTTTAAACATATGTTATTTATTTCTTTGACAAGCAAATGTAACCCAAAAATCAGCTTTATAATGTTTGAAAGTATGTGTATAAAATAGGGTTTGAACCATAGTTTTCCATACTTTAAACTTCTTCTCCATCTTATTTCTCATTACTGAGGGTTGTGACTCTTGTGGATGCAATGACTCTTCTCCAGTTATCCCTTGCCTGCGCTGCACGTAGCGCTCCAGCCACCGAGGTGCCTGCTGCTGCCTTAACTCCATCGGTCCATCGAGTGGGGATCTTCCTCTCTCTCTCTTCCCCTCCAGGCTAATGATCACACCAGTCGTGCAGGGCTATCCTCGTTGCCACGCGCGACGGGTCCAAAGAACTGGAGAATCCGTCGGGTACAGACAGTTTCTTAAAAGTGATAAGAGAAGTTGCATTTGTTTACGCGGAGAGGTAATTCACTCCATAGTCTGGCCGCTTGGACAGAGAAGGAATTACTGAAGAATGATGTGTTATGGCGAGGAATGGAAAGTGTTCTTTCTTGGGAAGAACGAAGTGATATACCATGATCTGAGAGATATATAAACTTTCAGCTATAAGATAAGATATTGAGATGGTAATCATGGTTTGGTCCCGCAGACGAGGCTAGCGGCGCTGACGGAGAACAAGACGCCGAGCCGGTCGCGGCTGGTGAAGCAGGCCAGCGCGGAGTCGGCCGGGCTGCTGTCCAGCCGCTCCTCGCCGGCCAGCCGGCTGTCCAGGACGCTCTCCACGGGCAGCGCCAGCCCTGCGGCCGCCTCGCGAGAACTAGACGAGAAGCACATAGCCACGGGTAACAAACAATCCATAGTTTTGGTAGCATACATGATTTAATTCAACTCAATTTATTTATTTCAATATATATACAGTACAAAACATAAAAAATTTAAATTGTATACATTAAAATATAATAAAACAAAATTTATGCAAGAACTATTGCATTCCTAGGGCATTCCGAAAACATGCACAACTGAAAATCGACAATTTTTGAAATATGACGTTGTTGAAAGTAGTGAGCTATATATGTCTATATGTAGCTCTATACTTATTTTTCATAAAAAATATAAATTAATACTGTAAAACCGTCTTCTCGTTTTGTACACCCATTTATCTCCATATTCCCGTACAAATCCGGCAGTTAAGGCTGATACAGGATGGTCCAAAATCAATCACCCTATCCGGAAGGTGTTATGATTTTTGAAAAATGGCATCGAAAAAGTAAGCAAGAAGACTTAAAGATGTAGAAGAATTCCGCTTCGGAAAACTCCTTCAGACACAGAACAGATCAATATCCAATGAGATATTGTTCAACATAGCGGTAGCTCTTCCTACAGGCATAACCATCAGCAGGTTGGTCCTGTGTATAGGAATGGGAAACAATCTATGCCGACGCTGTCTTAGCTAACTATCGGGAACATACAGACCGATGTTCCGGATAATTTCAGGATTATCGATCATACCGCGTAACAATCGATAAAAATAGTGAAGGACATTGGTAATAAACCAGGCTAGGACACAAAATGCCCAACCCTCTTCTAGTGGAACGGAAGGTCTGCTGAGGACAGTCAGCAGTCCGCCTTCTCCTGAGGAGTGCAACGTGGTTTCCTCCCAGCAATGAGCAAATGCTGACAAGTTCCCAAATGGCCCACACTAGACCATCCTTCCTAATCCCAACACAGATTCAAATAAAAACATATTTATTTAGTTAGAAGAAACAAAAATCCACTAAATGTAAATGAAATTTTAAATATAAAATATTGTAAACCTATGGCAAGTCTTAAGACCTGTGACTTCCATATTCTTACATTGAGATATCACTCACTCAGACCTCTTAAACCCAGTTTTCACCCAGTTTGACCATAGTTTTGGCTGATGTTCTGGAATCTTCCTTTGCAGGAGAATCCTGGCAAGACTTCGAGGACTTTGAGGAGCAGAAGCCCTCCAACCAGTCGCAGACGTGGCAGCCCTTCACCGACGCCGGCAAGGACCAGAGCGGCTCCTGGACGGACTTCCAGGAGCCTTCCACGTCGTACGACGCCGGCCTGCGACGGCCCGACGCGTGCAGCTCAAGTGCGCCCGACGAAGAGGACGAGGGAGGCATGTACGAGGCTACGGCGGATAGTGAGCTAGATGAAGAGGAGAGAAGGCAGGAGGAGTACGAGTGCAAGCTGAGGCACGAGGAACCCACTCCGGAAGGGTATATTGAGGTAATACTTTCAATCATTCCTTAGGTGCAGCATGTGGCCAACACGAGATGTCTCTAAGTGACACTGTCACGTGTCATCTCCTTGGCCAGTCCAGCATCCCGAAGTTCCCGAAGTCTTTAATCTCAATCCTGTGGATTGGTCTGCAGCTATAGATGACATCTCCTTGGCCATTCTGGTCTATTTTCCGAAACCCTCTTCAGCTCCTCACACGTTGAGCAGCATTGCTAAGGCATTGGCGGCTTTTATTCCTTCCATCGTCCCCTCTATTATTATGTGCAGGTAACCCTCTTGTCTCAACTTTCATATTCTTCTTCATCTATGTTGAGATGTACGTAGTGTACTTCATCTATGTAGTGTAATGGTCAGCGCGCTCGGCTACCGTTCTGGAGGTCCCGGGTTTGATTCCCAGGGGGGTCAAATAAATATAGGTGATTTTTTCACTCTAATATTTATTCAATATTACCCTGGACTGTAGTGGATGCCAACGAATAGCCACACTCAAGTGGCAATAGGCAGGACATATCTGTCAAAGAGACGACGGTCAATGGGGAAGAAAAGTATTGGAATGGCGCCCAAGAACTGGCAAACGAAGCATCGGCCGACCCCCTACAAGATGGTCTGACGATATAAGAAGAATAGCGGGAATGACCTGGATGCGGAAGGCGGAGGATCCAAGAGGATGGAGACTCATGCGGGAGGCCTACGTTTTAACAGTGGACGGACACAGGCTGATGATGATGATGACCCTGGACTGGTACCTGAAGCGGAAAGCTAATCACCTTTCTTTCATGTGTTTCCTTCATATGTAAGCGATCAAGATAACACTGCGTTTATATGATGCAGTGCCCTATGCACCATTGGGTTGCGGATAAGGGTTGGAATATGTTGAGATGTCAAAAAATAATATAAAAAAACTTCTGTAATTGGAGATAATCCAGATTTGTGAACAAATATTTAGACACACCCATAATTTTTTATTTTTTTTTTAAATTAGAAACATTTGCGTTTTTATTATTTGCACAAATATTTCAATTTCATACTATTTCTGTGAACCTGAGCGGCTCATTATTAGAAATAGGTATCAAATTGTGGTAGAGCGGGTTCCAACCGAGAAACTCTAACTCATGAGTCCGCGACACTAACCACGGAACCACAACCCGACACGTTATTAATTTTATAAATGTTATTAAGAAAGGTGTGTTGAGATGGTTTTGGATGAATGAGTGAGGAAAGAACGGTAAAAAAAATTTATGAGGCGAATGTAGTTGAATGTAAACACATTAGATTGTGTAAATTTTGTAAAAAAATTGTGTAAATTTTCACAACAAACCGCTTTTTAAATTGAATTTAATCTGACCGAAATGCCCTATCTTTCTGTACGAGGGACGTTGCCATATCGCTCACTCCTTTCAACAACGTCATAAATCAAAAAATTTGATATTTCAGGAGAATGTTTTGAAAGTTTAAAAATATAATACAATGTACTAAAAATAAATATCAAGCCACTTACTGAACTTTTTACTGTGCAACACATCTTTTTAGGTAAAACGTGAGTATTTTTTCTCCATTTGAAAAATATTTAGCATATTTAAAAAAATAATTGAACAATACCTTTTCTTCAAAATGCAAAAACAACACTTTCTGCGTTGTAGAGGGTAAATATTAAGTTTAAAATATGCCACTTTTTCTGGGATATAGTACATTTTCTGGGCATTCCGATAACATGCACAACTGAAAATTGTCGATTTTTGATTTATGACGTTCTTGAAAGGAGTGAACGATATGTGTTGATATATTTTTTTCGTTCGGGAATTGTACAGCTTTATATATAAAAAAAATGATATAGTAAACAATAGTTACATTAAAAAAAAAATTAAACAATTCCACATTTATGTTAAAATGATATTAGGGGCAAGTCACATTGTGACGGCAACACAGCCGCAGTCGTGCAGATGTCAGCTGGTCTCGGTGTTCCAGGTGGCGAACAAGACCTCCAAGGTGATGTACCTGGCCATGGCCAAGGAGCTGGGCATCGTGTGCCGCATGTCGGACCAGTGCCGCTGCCTGGACTGCCAGGGCGGCTACCTGGAGTGCGGGGAGGGCGAGGGCGCGGAGGAGAACATCAACACGGACGGCGGGCTCGGCGCCGGCACGCCCATGTTCGTCTCCTCCGGCGTGGCGCCCGCCTGCGCCATACTGTAACATGCCGGGCTTGTGGCCCTGCCAGTGAGATCAAACATACTCAGAAAAGTATTCGTTTTACCATACTAAAACAAGCCAGACTTGTAGCCCTGCCAGGGAGATCAAACATACTCAAAATACTAAATAATAGCTGTCAAAAAAACTCAAAATAGTATTCGTTTCACCATACTACAACAAGCCAGACTTGTAACCCTGCCAGGGAGATCAAAAATACTCAAAATAGTATTCTTTTCATCATACTGTAACAAGCCAGACTTGTAGCCCTGCTGGGGAGATCAAACATACTTTAAAAAGTATTCAATTCAACATATTGTAACAAGCCAAACTTGTAGCCCTGCCAGTGATCTGCAGCTGTCAAAAAAACTCAAAATAGTAAGACTTCACAATACATACTGATTCCTTCGTTACTGACCCTGGTATACAGTCCTTGCTTCTAGCCACACATGCTAAGTAGACTGTCGGGCCTACTCTCCCATATATACTGCTCTAACCATCCTCTACATGGCCAAATCATCTAATATACCCTTGATCTTCCCAACTATACCTGCCTCAGCTGCACATATATACCTTCTGATTTCTCCACTCCTGACCCTGGCATACAGTCCTAGCTTCTAGCCACACATGCTATGTAGACTCTCGGGCCTACTCTCCCATATATACTGCTCTAACCATTCTCCCCATGGCCACACCATCTCGTAGACCCTTGATCTTCCCAATTAAACCGATCTCAGCTGTACATTCCATAGTCTATAAGCACATGTATATATTTTTCTTTGAGCCTTATACAACTCTCTAGTCAAAATAAACGTGCGTAATCTTTGCTGTACAAAAAAATCACAATTGATGTCAGTTTTATGTAAAATATTGCTTTAGGATAGGCGTGTATTATAGTAAAAATCCATTTTTTTACGTTTTTCAATGTTATGTGTAAAGATAATTTAATAGTATAAAACTGAGGAATGAAAAATTGGCATTCAATTTTTTATTTTCAATCGTATGTGTGTTATTATTTATATGTTATATGTGAGAATACGTATATAAGAATGGTATACAAATTGTATAGTTAAGGTCAAATACAGGATTTATATATATATATATATATATATATATATATATATATATATATATATATATATATATATATATATATATATATATATATATTTATAGATTTGTTTTATCGGGTCAATATGCTTTTGCAATGATTATTTTTAAGACTTTCCACAGCACTAATACAGGGTGGCGCAAAAGTAATCAACCTATCGGAAGATTTTTTTTACTCTAATATTTATTCAATATAACCCTGGACTGGCACCTGAAGCGGAGGGCTGATCGCCTTTCCTTCATGTGTCAATGATCAAGATAACACTGCGTTTATATAATGCAGCGCCTTTTGTACCATTGGGGTGCGGATAAGGGTTTAAATGAATTATGAAATCGAAAGATGTTATAATTTTTGCAAATGGCGTTGCAAGTCAATCATATTTAAATTTTTAAACTAGACATCTGCAGTATGTAAACAGATTCAGGGTGGCGCAAAATTAATCAAAACCCTATTTTTGAACAACTTTTTTACTGAATTAAAATAAAATCATTTTGGGTGATGGAATTCTTTATTTGGACCTTTTTTGATTTTTTTCTGTTGAGTGGAAAACATGATGTCCGTCAAGTGGCTGCCGCCAGTGTTGATAGACATTTGTGACAATTTCATCAATCTGTTTGTATACTGCAGCTGTCTGGTTCACAAATGTCGAATATGCCATTATCCTCGGCTCTACCCGTCCGAGTTTCTCCAGGGTATGCTCGGCTACAATACTTAAGAGACTAGAAGGAATATGTATTTGACGAGGCATTTTTATCGATTGTTAAAATATACGGTATGATGGATAATCCTGAAATTATCCGCAGCATCGGTCTGTATGTTCCCTGTAGTTAGCTAAGGACAGCGTCGACATAGATTGTTTCCCATTCCTATACACAAGACCAACCTGCCGATGGTTATGCCTGTAGGAAGAGCTACTGTTATGTTGAACAATATCACATTGGATAATGATCTGTTCCATGTGTCTGAAGGAGTTTTCTGAAGCGGGATTCTTCTACATCTAAGTCTTCTTGCTTACTTTTTAATATATGAATTTTATTGTTTGTTATGTATGTCCGCCTCCGTGGTGTAATGGTCAGCGTGCTTAGCTACCGTGCTGGAGGTCCCGGGTTCGATTCCCAGGGGGGGGTAAAATTAATATTAGTGATTTTTACACTGTAATATTTATTTAATATTACCCTGGACTGGTTCCTGAAGCGCCAGAGTGATCACCTTGCCTTCATGTAAGTAATGATCAAGATAACACTGCGTCAATTCGATGCAGTGCCCTATGCACCATTGGGTGAAAAAAATGATTGACATACAATGCCATTTGCAAAAATCATAACATCTTCCGGATAGGGTTATTGATTTTGCACCATCCTGTATCAGTCTTAACTGCCGGATTTGTACGGGAATATGAAAATGAATGGGTGTACAAAACGGGAAGACGGTTTTACAGTATTAATTTATATATGTTATGGAAAATAAGTATAGAGCTACATATAGACATATATACCAATGTAAATTTAAGCGGATACCATATTTTTTATACTGCCTAAGTTTGCAATACATGATAACTGTTGTCTTTAATTTATTTATTTTGGTATTAGCCCTTTGGTTACCGAAATCCAGTATATCGACTTTTGGTGTTCTAGTTAGAAATACCCGATCCGTTACATGATTCATAAAAGTATCAGGTACGTTTTGGGCAGGATGTTTGTTAGGGATACCTTCAGCGTTGTATCAAAATTTATGATTCATATTATAAATATATATTTTATTTTTATTTTTAATTAGTTATACATCGATATGCAGAATTAAATATTTTTCTAATTCTAGATCCTAGGGATCTGTTTGTGCCTCCGCTTGTAGCTCTTGGGATGTTGACTCCCAGCTGTCTTCCCACCTTTTCGGAGGTCTGCCTGGGGGTCTGCGTCCTTCAGGGATTCCTTGAAGGGCGATACGTGGAAGTCTGTCATCTGACATTCTGTTTACACGATCATTCCAGTATCGCCTTCGTTGTCGTCCCCACCTCACGATATCCTCCGCCTTACACATGCTCCGGATGTCGGTATTTCTTACTCGGTCTCGCAATGTGTTTCCGGTTATGGATCGGAGAGTCTTCATCTCGGAGGTTCCAAGTCGAGGTTTCGTTCTGGAAGTATCTGCTCTTGCCTCAATCCCATAAGTGGCTATTGGTCCAACACATGTTTTGTATATTTTCATTTTACAGAATTAAATGATCATTTATATCTTTTTTTTATGAGGTCAAGGGATCTTGCATTCTTAATGTCACTGCGACCATATTAAGTCTATTGCGACCTCCCTCTGTATCATAGCTCACTCCCAAGACCTACGTGAGTCATGTAGCTCACGCCCTGTCTTGGTGGTAGGAGCTTCACCTTCTCAGGATCCAGTAGAGGTTCTCCAAGGACGTGACTTGGTGTGCGAGCGAGTGCGTCACAATTATAGAGAACGTGGATTGGTGTTTCGTTATTCATTTATATCTCACAATTAGTTTTAATATTACAAAAATAAGAGAAACGAGAAAAACGAAGCGCATTAAACCAATTTAGTTTCCGCAAAAATTAAATTGTGCAAGATATTATTAAAAAAGATACATTTTTACGTGTTGAGATTAATATAAACAATATGCAATTAATTGATACAAATATAATACGTGTATTGCATAACTAAAAAGATAAAAATATTTTTTATTTGTTAATTACACGCACCCCTACACTATTTCTTTCAACACCGGATGTCGTCAATTAGGTCGGGAGTCGTTTGATTTGCAGTGTTTTGCGCATGGCGTAAAAAGGAGGTGGACAATATGCAAGCAGCATACTAGTTTACTAGTTAGTCGATTTTTTATAACATTGCATACATTTAGTTACAACTTTGACCGGATCCACGCGGCTCGCATAACCGTATGTGTTTTCACAAAAGATTCCCTGTACGCGGCTGACATAACCGTTTGTGTTTTTACTTTACTCCAAGTTTCGAACCTCAGTTCAACTTGGAGGGATTTTTTCATGGTGTGAAACTTTGGATAAAATAATACGTCAATCCTTGGCCTTATGACATCTGTTGAAATATCTGACTAATAATTTGTAACATCACAAGGATAAATAAAATAACAGATCCCTGATTTTTCTTGCGGTCAGTAATTAGTCCGCGCCATAATCATGCCCTATATCTGTCTCACTCTCGACGCTACGCATCGCCAGTGGGTAAGAGTGTCACACGATGCGTGCTTTGATTTATTTATGTTACGATCTTATTTGTTTATATTACGATATATATCAAGAATAATGTGACACAAGTGTATTATAGAGTACCAAAAAGGCACAATGAATCCCATTGAACGTTTTTGCTTAGGAAAATAAATCATTTCTTAACTAAATACATGATAAAAGTAATCATTTAAAAACCGGCGAAATACCACCGCGCACGGGCGTCTCAGGAACAAAGTGAACGTGGTTAAAAGGTTAAGAGATATTTTTGACGCGCTGAAGATGAAGGAACGGCACAGGGTGTTTATAAATTATCGGACACATTTTATTTTTTAATTATTCATGTAGGAATCATGGTATTTCTGGCATGGTAACCCCAAAAGTCTAGGTAACCAATGGGTTAGCTCCGTCAGCAGTCCAAAATAGGCAGATACTGTCTGTTTTTGGATACTCCATTTTGCAGATATAAAATATATTTATTTTGTATTATTAAATTTCCCGCATTTCGTGAATTGCTTCTAAAGGATGGTAATGATTAGTACAGAATCCCAATGAGATAGAATCTGTATCTTTCGGTATTGTCTGTGGCATTATTAGTTACCACGATGTGCGTCCGAAACCCGGTGATGAACGGATTACTGTAGACAATACCAAAATATAGAGACAAACGGATCCTGGGCCGTATATATTTGTAATGATCTCAATATTTGAAACCTTTTTTAGATTTATTTTAAGTATTGTATCACAAAAATGCATTGAAAATCATTTATATATGTTATTTATTTATTTGACAAGCAAATATAACCCAAAAATCAGTTTTATAGTGTTTGAAAATATGTGTATAAAATAGGATTTGAACCATAGTTTCCCATACTTTAAACTTCTTCTCCGTCTTATTCTTCATTACTGAGGGTTGTGACTCTTGTGGAAGCAATGACTCTTCTCCAGTTGGCCCTTGCCTGCGCTGCACGTAGCTCTCCAGCCACCGAGGTGCCTGCTGGTGCATTAACTCCATCGGTCCATCGTGTGGGGATCTTCCTCTCCCTCTCTTCCCCTCCAGGCTACCCACTGCAACCAGTCGTTCCGGGCTGTCCTCATTTCCACGCGCAACGTGTCCAAATAACTGGAGAAGCCATAGTCAAGGTTAAAACATATTTAGGAAACTGTGGTTCATGCTAATGCTTTTAGTCAAATGGTAAATGTTTAAAATGGCTTTTTTTATAGGTTTATGTGAAAATTTCTAGTGCTTTGCAAGAGTTCTATATTAATATCTTTTGGGTGTTCTGTATTGAATAATTGTAAGAAAGAAAATAATCCTTTTTTGAACTTACAGACCGCCAAGATTGTGGAATATGAATATTTATACATATATATATATACTACTACTACTACTACCATCAAACCGTTTCGCCGCAGGTGTAGGCAGAAAGGATAGAACGCCCCACTCTTCCGTCTTGACATGCACTCCTCGCCTCCTTCACATCCATACATCTAGTCATACATGCCCATCGATTACGATGACTTTTGACACCACCAGATTTTAGGTTCAGATAGGACGATAAGGGTTAGAGAGAGAGAGAGAGATTTATATATATATATTTACAAAGGAAGACTTCACAAATCAATCTAAGGCAAAAGTCAAGATATTAGTATGGGTGTAGAGGAAGCTAGGAGTGCAGATGTATGTCAGGAATAAAGTATGGCGTTCTATCCTCTCTGCTTACCCCTGCAGGGAACCGCTGTAAAGGCTGAAGCAGTAGTAGTACATTCCAAGTATTGACAGTTCTGTATATTATATTATATATATATATATATATATATATATATATATATATATATATATATATATATATATATATATATATATATATATATATATATATATATATATATATATATATATATATATATATATATATCTATCGTAGTCATACAGGAGAAAGTGACCAAGTGTTTTTCTTACAAAAACGTGATCATTGACTATTTGCTATCTTACTAGCTTAATATTGCCCTGAAAAAAATCCCAAAGGATTTTAAACTTGGAAGTATAATATATTGACTTGTTGAAAATGACTAACTGCATTGATGTTTATTTTCTTGCCAAGCAAAAGTGACTTGAATGGCCCTCCTGAACATATTACGTTTTGTTGGTTGGTCACTTTCTCCTGTATGACTACGATATATATATATATATATATATATATATATATATATATATACAGTATCTACTCAATGAATTAGGGCCACGCAGAATTTCGCGCAATTTCTCAATTCAAACAGGAATAACTCAGAGAAAACCTTGAATAAAACAACATTGAATTTTATTTACACAAGAACACTTTATTACGCTTAAATTATGCATATATTTTCATATAAATATAGTAAGTATTTATTATTTCCACCTTTGGCAGAAATAACTGCCTCAATTCTTTTTGGCATACTTAAAATGCACTGTTTTATCGTGTTTTTTATTTCTTCGTCTTCTGACCTAATTTTTTGAATTTTTTTTTTAGACAGTCTACTGTCGGATTTGGGAATGAGTATACCTTATTTTTTAACATGCTCCATACGTTTTCTATAGGATTAAGGTCCGGAGAATTTCCAGGCCAGGGGAGCAAAGGCAGATTTTTGTTAGACAAAATTTTTATTATTGATTTAGCCCGGTGGCAAGGTGCCCCATCCTGCATGAAGGTGTATGGACCTTCTGTTGGGTCGAGTGTATGGTAGAAGGGCAATAAAATTCGTTCGAGGACCTGCTTATAGGAATTTTGGTTCCTTCCACGAAAAACAACGGCCCAGGTAAATTGTTAATAATACATGACCATATCATTGTTGCAGGGGGGTGTTTGATAACTTTAACCACACAGGCCTCATTGTAACGTTCCATTGGTGTTCTCCTGACGAATCGACGGCTCTCTGTCACGGCTTCTAACCGGCACTCATCACTAAAGATGACCTGAAAAATAATGAAAATTTAAGTTTAATTCAAATATATAAGTTTATTGACTAAAATGATATGTTGAAAATTCAATTTAAATAAATACCTTTTTCCAATCATCTACCGAGTAATTTCGATGTAGCCTGGCCCATTTTAATCGATCCGCTTTCATTCGTGGTGTCAATTTTGGTACTTTTACAGGGCGCCTGCATTTCAGATTTACTTCGTAAAGACGTCGCCTCAGTGTTGATACCGATATATTTATACCCTCTTCTTCCAATTTTATTTTTAATGTTTTTGCTGATGCACTTCGGTTTTCTAAGGCACTTTGAACGATTTTTTGATCAGTCCTCGGTGTTGTTTTTCTAATCTTACGACAGTTCTTTCGCTGATTGCTGGTGGCGGGTGACTGATTTTTTATTGATTTTGAAATTTTGTCCACTGTTTGACGAGAAACGTTTTCTTTTTTTGAAATTTCTCTATTAGATAGTATTCCTAATTTCAGTAGCACTATAACACTAGACTTTTTTTCCTCAGAAATGTCTTTACTTTTTCCCATTTTGTCCTTTTCAAAAAAAACACTTGTGTTTACAAAAAAAAATTATACTTTATGAACTAAAATTAAATATTAAGTTTTTTTCACAAGACACGATAACTATATAACCTCTCTGAACAAAACAACAATCAGAACTCAAGAAACTTCACTAATAAATGAGATAGGGCTTTTTTTTGAACTTTCAACTATCTGTCTACCTGTGCTAATTAGGGACCTTTCTCAGAAAAAGGGTTTAAAATTTTGTAAACGCTTAAATAATCCAGGTATATTTTACATATTATTGAAGGTAATATACATGATATTAGATGTCAATAAAAAACTTAAAGTATTTATGTAAAATAAATGTAATAATCCAAAAGATTTCAGAGTATTCAAAAAAATAATGGGTGGCCCTAATTCATTGAGTAGATACTGTATATATATATATATATATATATATATATATATATATATATATATATATATATATATATATATATATATATATATGTATTTAGAGATGACTGGTTATCATAAGACTTGCACATTGAAGTAGAGTTTGACACACACACTGATGTAAAATTGTATGTATTAGATAATCAACTCATATAATCTTATCGAAGTAAAGTCTATTGAAGACTGTAATGTTGAAATAATTGAACATAACATATATTGTGTATAAATAATTGGAAAACGGGTACTAAAATTCTGATTGCTTCAACAGACGAACGAATGTCTTTACGAATGCCGATTTTAATTTTATTATTTGGGAATTCATCAGATCAGTTACATGGAGTCATTCGCTCGTACAAGTTTTACAAAAAGAGCGCCTGTAATGTTCCAGTTATTAAATTCTACATGAATGATGAAGTGGCCTTTTTGTAATGTCGCCATGGTCGCCAGGTTGCAATTCTCACAATATCCACGGTCGCCAGATTGCAGTTTTGACTATGTCCATGGTCGCCAGGTTCCAATACTTTGTATATATGGTTGCCAGGTTGCAATTATCACTAGATATCTATCATCAGGTTGCAATTCTCACAATATTCATGGTCACTAAATTGATATTCTCACAATATCCATGGTTGCCAGGTTGCAATTCTCACTATATCCTGGTTGCCAGGTTGCAATTCTCATAGTACCCATGGTTGCCAGGTTGCAATTCTCATAGTACTCATGGTTGCCAAGTTGCAATTATCACTATATCCACTGTCGCCAGATTGCAATTCTCACTATCCATCACCAGGTTGCAATTCTCACAATATCCATGGTTGCCAGGTTGCAATTCTCATAGTACCCATGGTTGCCAGGTTGCAATTCTCATAGTACTCATGGTTGCCAAGTTGCAATTATCACTATATCCACTGTCGCCAGATTGCAATTCTCACTATCCATCACCAGGTTGCAATTCTCACAATATCCATGGTCGCCAGGTTGCAATTCTCACAATACCCATGGTTGCCGGGTTGCAATTCTCATAGTACCCATGGTTGCCAGGTTGCAATGATCACTATATCCACTGTCGCCAGATTGTAATTCTCACTATCCATCACCAGGTTGCAATTCTCACAATATCCATGGTCGCCAGGTTGCAATTCTGAAAATAACGACTGGCCAGCCATGTGCATTCGTGAAGACATTCGTACGCACGTATTAGCCACGAGAGAATTATAAAAATAGCCAAAAAACAATCGTGATTCTCGCATTTGTGTTTTAATTTATTTTTTAAAAAGTGTCATCCTTTTTTAAAGACATTGGGACATTTGATTTTTTGGGTTGATGTTAGTCAAATGTTGATTTCAATGACCCGTCGTACTTGACCGGGCTGTTTGCTGGTGCCAACTGACACTCTATAACGCCTAGAAATAGAGTACGGTGATGTCACCCAAAGCTACCGCTTCAACGTTTAACCTAACAGACGTTTAACCTTTCCCTTGCGGTGCTAAAAACTACCGCATGCACCGGTGATATGTATTTTGTACACCATATGAAAATGTGATTTAAAAAACGGAAAAAAAGTGAATATTCTTAAATGTTGTTTGTCCGCCTCCGTAGTGTAATGGTCAGCACGCTCGGCTACCGTTCTGGAGGTCCCGGGTTCGATTCCCAGGGGGGGTAAAATAAATATTGGTGATTTTTTCACTGTAATATTTATTCAATATTACCCTGGACTGGAGGGAGGGCTGATCACCTTTCCTTCATTTGTAAACGATCAAGATAACACGTGTTTATATGACGCAGTGCCCTATGCACCATTGGGGCGCGGATAAGGGTTTTATATATATATTTACCATAGCTGAAGTTGAAATGTAACAATTTTGTGATGTTACCAAAAAATAAAATAACTATATCGTAGTTGTACAGGAGAAAGTGACCAACTACCAAAACGTAAAATGTTCAGGAGGGCCATTTAAGTCACTTTTGCTTGGCAACAAAATAAACACCAATGCTGTTAGTCATTTTTACCAAGTCAATATAGTATACTAATAATAATAATAATAATAAAACCCTTATCCGCACCCCAATGGTGCATAGGGCACTGCGTCATATAAACGCAGTGTTACCTTGATCGTTTACACATGAAGGAAAGGTGATCAGCCCTCCGCTTCAGGTACCAGTCCATGGTAATATTGAATAAATATTACAGTGAAAAAAAATTACTTATATTTATTTTACCCCCCTTGGGAATCGAACCCGGGACCTCCAGAATGGTGGCCGAGCGCGCTGACCATTACACTACGGAGGCGGACAATATTATACTTCCAAGTTGAAAATCCTTTGGGATTTTTTTCTGGGTAATATTAAGCTAGTTAGATATCAAATAGTCAATGATAACGTTTTTGTAAAAAATGCACTTGGTCACTGTCTCCTGTATGACTACTTACTTTTATGTAATACATAATTATACTACGGAGGAATACAAAAATTGTAAGCCCGTATCTGTTATATTTTATATGGATACTCTCATTATTAGAGTCAAATTGTAGTAAATACATACCCCGGGAGGGAAAGGTTATAAGACAAAGCTCTAAAAATGACTGGTGTTGAAATTTAACATTAATCTGTTAACCGGGAAGTTCAATTTTCAATATCGTATCTTTGATGACTCTGAACCAATTGATGGTACTTGGTTGAAAAGTTTTGATGCATCCAGCATATAGTCCGGATCTTGAACTGTCTGATTACCATTTGTTTTGGTCTCCGTAAAAATCTCTTGATGGTAAAAAATTGTCGACGGAAAAGCCGCTGAAAATCACTTGGCTAAGTTTTTCGATGATAATTCACACAAGTTCTATTCCGATGGAGTTCCATAATTATGAAGCTACCCTAAAAATGGCAAAAGGTCTCAAATAATAGTGGTCGATACGTACTTGATTAAATTTGATTTTCAATAAAGAATATTTTTGTTCAAAGATATACCAAAAACCGCACAGACTTTTTATAAAACCCAATAATTTCATTAATTGATTCGGCAGTCACTTTGTGGTAGAATCTATCCATTTTTAATTCAAGTTTTACTCTGTAAATATCAATATTTCTGTAGAAATAGTGGTATTTACTAAGTAAAACTTGTATTTTATTTATTGTTTCGGCATTAACTTTGTGGTAAGACATGTTACAATGATTAAAGAAAACACTTCGTTTTTTACCACTTGAGTTTTATTATAGACTACATGTTTCAGAAGTTAAACTTCCATCATTCAGGTCTGTATAATAATGTAGTTATTATACAGACCTGAATGATGGAAGTTTAACTTCTGAAACATGTAGTCTATAATAAAACTCAAGTGGTAAAAAACAAAGTGTTTTCTTTAATCATTGTAAGTAAAACTTGAATTAAAAGTTAATAATATAAAATACAAATAAAAAGGTAGGTGAGTGTAAGTACATAACTGTTACTGCTCACCCAGAACACGTCCACAGTGATGCTGCTTCCTTCCGTTTCTTAAACTCATGTGGAGACATGTATGGATGACTAACTACCTTTGCTGTTGGAAAATATAGGTCCCGCCCATTCCAGGGCGCAACATATCGCTCACTCCTTTCAACAACGTCATATATAAAAAATCGTCAATTTTCAGTTGTGCATGTTTTCGGAATGCCCAGAAAATGTACTATATCCCAGCAAAAGCGGCATATTCACAACTTAATATTTACCCGCTACAGGGCAGAAAGTGTTGTTTTTCCATTTTGAAGAAAAAGTATTGCTTAATTATTTTTTAAAAATATATGAAGTAAATATTTTTCAAATGGAGAAAAAACATTCAGGTTTTACCTAAAAAGATCTATTGCACAGTAAAAAGTTCAATAAGTGGCTTGATTTTTATTTTTAATACGTGTTATTATATTTTTAAACTTTAAAAACGATCTCCAAAAAAAACGTGAAAAAGTTTTTGGATATGTGACGTTGTTGAAAGGAGTTAGCGATATATTTCAAGGATGTGTTCATACATCCTGATATTGTTTACGTTTGACATATTTCTACCTCCTGCCTGGTTAACAGTTTAAATCATCCCCAAACTTATGTAAGATCGACCCAATCATTTTGAATTCTTGCAAATTGTAAGTAAGTAAATTCAATGTTATGTAATAATTAAAATAATGGATGTAAATGTTTTTTCACTTATCTGGAGTCATATATATTTTCTTACAAAGTATTAAAAAGAGCTTATTGCAAGGATATCGGATGATTGACCGTGATGGGTAACGTAAGTCTACGTTGTATGTAATTTTTGCTGTAAAGTGATGTGTGTAAAGTATTTATGCACCAATTTCGTGTGTCTGCATTAACATGTTGAAAACCTAATAATTTGTATGTGTGTTGGATATTAACATGTTAAAATTACACATGTACAGCTTGCGTTTATTATAATATGTTAAAACCACTCATTTGTGTGTTTATTATAATATGTTTAAAACAGCACATTTTTTTGGCATGTGTTTACATCACACATTTTTTATGTGTTTATATGTGAAAAAAGAAAAAGAAACATTTTTACAATGTGTTTACATTAACGTATTAAATAGTACTAATTTTTTGTGTGTTTACATTAACATATTAAAAACCACACAATTTTAGCATGTGTTTACATTAACATGTTAAAATCACAGATGTTTGGCAAGCGTTTACAATAACATTTTAATAACCACACATTTTTCGGTATGTGTCTACTTTAACATGTTTTAAAACCGGTCATTTTTTGGCATGTGTTTACATTAACATGTTAAAAACCACACATGTTTGGCAAGCGTTTAAATTAACATGTTAAAAACCACACATGTTTGGCAAGCGTTTAAATTAACATGTTAAAAACCACACATGTTTGGCAAGCGTTTAAATTAACATGTTAAAAACCACACATGTTTGGCAAGCGTTGAAATTAACATGTTAAAAACCACACATGTTTGGCAAGCGTTGAAATTAACATGTTAAAAACCACACATGTTTGGCAAGCGTTTAAATTAACATGTTAAAAACCACACATGTTTGGCAAGCGTTTACATTAACAAGTCAAAAACCACACATTTTTGTCATGTGTTTACATTGACATGTTAAAAACCTATTTAATTTTGGTGTGTTTTGCACCAATGTTAAAAACCTATTAAAGATAACATTTTTTGTGTTATTTTGTCTTATATTATACAGTATTATGTGATAATTAAATGGCCTATGTTAAAAAAGTTAATTTAAATCAAATCCGTTCAAGTTATACAATTATTTTTGTAAAATACGCATTCGCTTTGTAATGCGAAAAAAGTATTTCCACTCGTCTGACGATGAAAGCTTACGGAGAAAGTTGGGCAGAGTTAAAGAAATGTATTTTATTTAATGTGAAGTGGCAAAAGTCATAGAGGGTCGAAAGTTATTTTTAAAAGCTGCCTATTTCGTTTTTACTATATTGTGTTCACATTTTCGTGTGTGTATAAAAGCGCATGGTTTTATTATTAAAAAATCATATTTTGTCAAAAATTTTTTTAAATAAAAAGGAAATCCAAAATACAAATGAAAAGGGATAGTGAATACGAAGATATAAATATAATTAAAAAATATATATATAAATATTTGTGTTTTTTTTTAATTATTTACACAAATATTTCAATTTCATACCATTTCTGTGAGACTAAACAGCTCATTGTTAGAAATAGGTATCAAATTGTGGTAGAGCGGGTTTGAACCGAGAAACTCTGATTCAAGGGGCCGCGACACTAACCACGGGACCACAACCCGACATCTGATATTGATATTCAACATTCTGAAAGTGATTCCTCTTTGTCAATTTTGAGTTCCGCATTAAAAGATTCACATCCCAGCCAGCCTTGTCATTTAGATAAATGGACAGAGACTAACATCCTTAAATTGTTCACCTTAATTTGTTATATTGTCCGCCTCCGTAGTGTAATGGTCAGTACGCTCGGCTACGGTTCTGGAGGTCCCGGGTTCGATTCCCAGGAGGGAGTCAAATAAATATAAATGCTTTTATCACTCTAATATTTATTCAATATTACCCTGAACTGGTACCTGAAGCGGAGGGCTGATCACCTTTTCTTCACGTGTTAACGATCAAGATAACACTGCGTTTATATGATGCAGTGCCCTATGCACCATTCGGGTGCGGATAAGGGTTTGGAAATTGTTATATTTTATTTGAAAAGTGGATACACTTTGAAAAATATATTTTTTAAAAACCTATTGTTTTTTTATATATACACATTTTATAAAAAAAAAAACCCTAGCATCAACCGCCCTACACATACGAACGTACGTGATTCGCGCGGTTTTTCTTCACCATTCCGCGCTAACCCGCGTGACGTACGCGCACGTGAAAATATCTGTTCCGAAAATATTTAAAGCGTTCCGGATACACTGACAAATTTTAGTCAGGTTTCATACCTGACAATATTTTGTGACAACAAACGTGATTTTTTTGCTTGTTTATAAAAAATATGCCTGAAAATAACCCGAAGGTAGGGTGCTTAATTGTTTAACCGTTTAAAATTGTAAAATTGTTTTTCTCGCTATGCGGAAACGACGCCTGACCCTCTGTGAATATCAGCCCGTCGATTGAGAATTATTTTTGTAACGCATTGAACCAAATAGCCTGCCAACTTACTAAGGATTTTTTTATATAATATTATATGTTTGCACACACTTTGTAATGACCCCAGCATTTTGTATGCCTGTACGTTAGGGTGTAAACATTCCAGTATGATATTTCAAGAGTTGCTTTTAACATTTTAACCAACGCATATCGCTCACTCCTTTCAACAACGTCATAAATCAAAAATTGTCAATTTTCAGTTGTGCATGTTTTCGGAATGCCCAGAAAATGTACTATATTCCAGCAAAAGCGGCATATTTTTAACTTAATATTTACCCGCTACAGGGCAGAAAGTGTTGTTTTTGCATTTTGAAGAAAAGGTACTGTTTAATTATTTTTTTAAATAAACTAAATATTTTTCTAATGGAGAAAAAATATTCAGGTTTTACTTAAAAAGATCTGTTGCACAGGCTTGATATTTATTTTTAATTCATTTCATTATATTCTTAAACTTTAAAAATGATCTCCTGAAAAATCAAGTTTTTTTATAAATGACGTTCTTGAAAGGAGTGAGCGATATACTAATGGCGCTATATTTTAACCATACGCCACATTGGCTTCCTTCTTTAGCCGTATTGAAAGCTGCAACCAACCGCATTTTTGGATCTGATACAGAAGCATCTTGGCTTCCTGACATACTTCTCTTGCAAAGCATTTCTTTTAATGAACTAAGTTGCGAAAATTATAGAAAATATGGAACAAAATTGTATCCTGATTTTAATGTAATTTATTTTAGCCATGCTTCATCAACTGCATACGCTATGTTGGCGTGCTATTTCAGCCATATGTCATCAACCGTATACGCTATGTTGGCATGCTATTTCAGCCATACAACAGCATACGCTACATTGACATGCTATTTTAGCCATGCGTAATCAACCGCATATGCCACGTTGCCGTCCTTGGCTATACGCAACTTTGCTTACAACAAAAAAATGATCCAATATTCAAGCTTTGAAATTTCACCCCTAGATGGCAGAATATGTTTACAAAATATTGATTAAAATGACTGATATCTGTCAAAAACATATTTTTTATACTTACGGCAACATTTGAGAATTGTATCTTCTTCTTTTTATTATTGTGCCACTCCACGCTGAAGGCTGGCAATAGTTGTGGTGGTTTTTACTTTGCGTGCAGCCACCTTAAACCCGCTTCGTACGAAACGATTAAAAATGCTTAATTGTTCAGTATGAAGCGCGACACACCCTAGCGTACACGCTTTAGTTTCAAGATATAACCAGAACTTTGTATAGTCCCAACAGATGTCACTAGTAAAAAACATAGATCCAAGATGGAAACCTACAAGTGTATGAAATATTAATGTTTTAGCGCAGATATTCTAGATTTTGTGTTTCGATGGTATTATCATGTATTAATTATGAAAATAAATTGATATGAAAAATTACAAACCTTTGTATTTTTATTATTGACACTTATTTACCCGTTTGAAGTGGAAATTCTTAAGCAGTAATTTGATTTTTTATTTTTTAAAGAAACTGATGAAGATTCAATATGGGAAATAAATTCAGTAAAAAAAAAAACTAACTAACTAACCATCACACCGCTTCTCCGCAGGGTTAGGCAGAGAGAATAGAACGCCACACCACTCTGTCTTTGCAAACATTTTTCGCCTCTTCCACATTCATGCATCTCCTCATACATACCCGCCGATTGGTACGACTCCTAAACTGACCACTTTGACAAGTATTTGGCATACCTGATCGTGCCATGTTTTTCTCGGTCTTCCTCTGCTCTTTTTTCCACTTACATTCGCCTCATAAATTTGTTTTACCGTTCTTTCCTCACTCATTCGTTCTACATATCCAAGCCATCTCAACACACCTTTCTTAATTTTATCAATAATACTTATCTCAGCTTTGCATTTCTTCCTTATTTCACTATTCGCACATCTATCATACATCGTTTTGTTGCACATTCTTCTGAGGGATTGCATAAATTCAGTATGGGAGAAAAAATGTAGTATGAACCATTTTTAATTCTGATATTGACTAAAGTTTATCTTATTATTTATGTATGAACATATAATGTAATCATATTCATCTTTAACCTTTCCCTTACAGTTCTAAAATAAAAATGGGCATCCCAGTGTTGGGTAGTCCCTACACAATAAAAATAAGCGATTTTAAATCGTAAAAATACAGACATTCATAGCCAATCCCCTTAACTAATTATAAATGAAGTAAAAATTATAATAATTTGGATTTAATTGCTGAAAATATTAAAAAACCATCTGGCAACGCTCACGAATCAAGCATTGGTCCACTCTAGTTGGAAGCCCAAAAGCTACTGCCGACTGCCGCTAGCCAGAGAACATTGAGCTTTGAGCTCCTCACGCTTGCACAGGGCAAGTGTGCAAGAGTGAGATGCGAATATAGTGTCGCGGTTCCCGCACACTCTTCACGCTCTGTTTATACGCGAATTTGTTTCCGATAATCACAAAATATCTGTCTATTTTTTTGAGGTCTTCCGACACCTTTCTTTTTCTCCAAGGCCTATCTTTTTTGCAGTCTTCCGACCCTATTATTCTCCCAAGGTCTCCATTTTAAAATTTTAAGGGTCCATCTCGTGGGGTCTTGTCTTGCCTATTGCTGATTCACAAATCACCAACCCAGCTTCTAATATATTTTTCATTTAACCAACTTGAGCCACAGAAACACATGGACGGGTACAGAGAATTAGAAATAAAAACATTTTTAGATTGTGTTATTTTTTTTTTATTTGAATACAAAAAATTTAATAATTTTTCTAACTGATTAATTCTTTTACAATTCGAAGTACATGTTTTTTCTAGTTGTCTGTAGTTAATTACTTCTGCAAATATTGCAAAATTAAAAAAAATAAATACTATAAAATTTTATAGTCATATGTGGAATTCATTAACCGGATCCACGCGGCTCGCATAACCGTATGTGTTTTCACAAAACATTCCCTGTACGCGGCTGACATAACCGTTTGCGTTTTTACTTTACTCCAAGTTTCGAACCTCAGTTCAACTTGGAGGGATTTTTTCATGGTGTGGAACTTTGGATAAAATAATACGTCAATCCTCGGCCTTATGACATCTGTTGAAATATATGACTAATAATTTGTAACATCACAAGGATAAATAAAAGAACAGATCCCTCATTTTTCTTGCGGTCGGTAATTAGTCCGCGCCATAATCATGCCCTATATCTGTCTCACTCTCGACGCTACGCATCGCCAGTGGGTAAGAGTGACACACGATGCGTGCTTTGATTTATTTATGTTACGATCTTATTTGTTTATATTACGATATATTTCAAGAATAAGAGTGTATTATAGAGTACCAAAAAGGCACTATGAATCCCATTGAACGTTTTTGCTTAGGAAAATAAATCATTTCCTAACTAAATACATGATAAAAGTAATCATTTAAAAAACGGCGAAATACCGCCGCGCACGGGCGTCTCTCAGGAACAAAGTGAACGCGGTTAAAAGGTTAACCTATATGAATGTATGTGATACATTTACTCTAATGTGCAAAGGCAAATAGCCGCAAGTTAAAATCAGTAGTTTTGAGATAAACAATTTTATATTTCATTTAAAATTATGCTTTTTGCCAACACATGTATCAAATTAATACAATTTTGCGGCTATTTGGATAACGAATATCTCGGTAAAGGAAAGAGATGGAGCAAAATCTGTGATTGTATATGATAGAAGCCAGTTATAAGAATACTTTGAGCGTGTTACGCCAAACAGCCGCAACTTGAGTTACGGCTAGTTGCCTTTACACATTAGTGCTATATCGCATACTCCTTTCAACGTCATATATATAAAAAAACTTGATTTTTCAGGATAGTTTTTAAAGTTTATAAATATAATAAAATGTATTCAAAATAAATATCAAGCCGTTTATTGAACGTTTTACTGTGCAACAGATCTTTTTGGGTAAAACCTGAATGTTTTTTCTGCATTTGAAAAATATTTAGTATATTTAAAAAAATAATTAAAAAATACCTTTTCTTCAAAATGCAAAAACGACACTTACTGCCCTGTAGCAGGTAAATATTAAGTCAAAAATATGCCGCTTTTGCTGGGATATAGTACATCTTCTAGGCATTCCGAAAACATGCACAACTGAAAATTGACAATTTTTGATATATGACGTTGTTGAAGGGAGTGAGCAATATATCGCCCGAATGCAACAAGCCGTACCCAGTACAGTCAGGTACAAAAAAGTATTAAATTTTGACATCTCAACATAGATGAAGAATAATATGAAAGTCTGGGCGTTTATAGAGCTTATGACCGTCATAGGCTGCTTTAAGTGATCACTTTACACACGTGTAACATCCAACAATTCTACCCATGATTGACAATACCAGGCAGAACATACAAAATTAGCGGGAAAACAATTATTCTGAATTTTTTAATTATATTTTAAAGAGTAAAATTTCTTGACTCTTTAAAGTGGTAGGGATGTAACTATAACACAAAGAAAATTCCACATATGTTCATAAAATAGTGTGTATTCTCCAATTACAATCAAATTCGATATATGTATTGTATATACACACATTTTTTTAGTACATATTTTATATATTGTAACTGCAGGCAGTTGGTAGAATTCCATATTGAATTATTGGGTAATATATCCAAAATTAAACACGGTTATTAGATTGAATTCTAATTTTATTTACATGGATATGATCATATGTGACACATTTCCTCTTATTAAGACATTATCAAACACTTCGAGTGTTTGATAATGTCTTGATAAGAGGAAACGCGTCACATATTATCATATATATGTAAATAAAAGTAGAATTCTAGCCAATAAATAACCTTGTTTAATTTTGGATATATTACCCAACAATTACACATTCTATACACCAAAAAAAATTATACAAAATTAAATTAAATAAAAATAATAAAAAAACAAATATGAGATTTTTTTAAATACATTTGACATTCAAACCCTTATCCGCACCCCAATGGTGCATAGGGCACTGCATCATATAAACGCGGTGGTATCTTGATCGTTAGTTAACACATGAAGGAAAGGTGATCAGCCCTTCAGATACCAGTCCAGGGTAATATTGAATAATTAGAGTGAAAAAACCACTTATATTTATTTGACCCCCCCTGGGAATCGAACCCGGGACCCTGAAGTGCTCGATCATACCAAGTTTTCCTCGGCCTGCCTCTGCTCCTATTTCCAAACACATTCAAATTTGTTTAACACTACTTTCCTCACTCATTCGATCCACATGTCCAAACCATCTCTACATACATAATTTAATTTTATGGATAATGCTTATCTCAGCCTTGCACGCTTTCCTTATATCGCCATCTACCACACATGGTTTCGACGCACTGAAAGATCGCATTCCGACTGCATTCAATCTACTTTCATCCTTCTTTTGCAAACTCCAGTTTTTTTACAACATTTTGAGTGTGTACAAATCTGTATTATCTCCAATTATACAAGTTATTTTACATATATGAAGAAGACTATGGAAATCTGATCATTTACGGGGCTTACGAGCGTCATAGGCTGTTATAAGTGATCACTTTACACACGTGTAACACTCACCGATTCTACCCACGATTGACAACCACACTACTCAAATTCTTGGTTCTGTGTATATGATCCACTTTCGAAACATTGTACTTGAATCACTAGAATTTTCACTAGAGACATCTATTGGTGAGATGAAGTTTTTTTTTAGTGCATTAAAAAAACTCCCATATTTGTAAAGAATACATTTTAAAAAAATGTGAAAAAAAAACCTATTATGGTATCCCAATATTCAAAATGAGAATTCAATAAAAAATATATAGATATTTTAAAACTAGCTGTTCCTAAAAATTAATTCGCTATTAATATAATCAATTTAATTTAAAATTTCCCTAAATACAAGTAAAACAGATTGCCGACAAATCACAGCCGCAATGGCAGCGCCATCTGTTGAACGCAACGGCAACGAGCTTCGCCCGTGGCGGACGGCGCGCTTCTCGGCGGCTGCCGCCAAGTGACTGAGAAAGTAGAAACGATCGTTCCGCCCTTTCCTCTCAACCGCCGGAGAGCGTTTCACTTTTTCGTCTTATCCGGACCAATTAGCCTTAAAAAATTTATATTTGCGCCAAATCGTCCAACATTTTCAATTAAATGTTTCTTGGCGCATTTTTTCTGATTTGTCCGCAATCACTCCTAAGAATGTCAACTGCTACAGGATATACACACATACGTAATATACACATATGCACATATCGCTCACTTCTTTCAAGAATGTCATAAATCAAAAATTGTCCATTTTCAGTTGTGTGTGTTTTCGGATGTGGTGCTGGAGGAGGATGCTGCGCATTCCTTGGACTGCAAGACGCACAAACGTCTCCATTCTCCGCGAACTGTCAGTGACAGAAAGACTCTCCACGACTTGCAGGAAAAGGATTCTGTCCTACTTTGGGCATATCGCCAGAAAGAACGAGAAGAGTCTTGAAAAACTGGTAGTAACAGGTACAGTTGAAGGCAAGCGGGCAAGAGGACGGTCTCCAACAAGATGGGCAGACCAAATAAAGGAATTAACCGGATCCTCGCTAAACGCTGCCATCAAGTTGGCCCAGGACCGGGAAGAATGGAGAGGACTTGTGCACCAAGTGCCTGACATTCCAGAAGACCACGACGCTCAGCATTGAGCAAGAAGATGAAGAAGTGTTTTCGGAATGCCCAGAAAATGTACTATATCCCAGCAAAAGCGGCATATTTTAAACTTAATATTTACCCGCTACAGGGCAGAAAGTGTTATTTTTGCATTTTTAAAAAAAGGTATTGTTTAATTATTTTTTGAAATATACAAAATATTTTTTCAAATGGAGAAAAAACCTTCAGGTTTTACCTAAAAAGATCTGTTGCACAGTAAAAAGTTCAATAAGTGGCTTCATATTTATTTTTAATACATTTCATTATATTTTCAAACTTTAAAAACATTCTCCTGAAAAATCAAGTTTTTTGATTCATGCCGTTCTTGAAAGGAGTGAGCGATATGTCAGCGGTCGGAGAACGGGGGAAAATTACCCCAAATGGGGTAAAAATGTTTTTTTCGGGTAATAAGGAAAATTTTATTTTATAACTCTTCCCTTACGGTGCTAAAAACTTCCGCGCGCTCCGGATATGTGAGGGTTAAAAAATGGAGGGTTAAAAATATTATTCTTCTTCTTCTTCTTCATTCCATGTTCGCTCCCTAGGTGGAGCATATGGCCAACACGAGACGTCTCCAGGTCACTCTGTCACGCGCCATCTCCTTGGCTTCCTCCCAGGTCAGTTCGGCGTCTCGAAGTTTCGCTGAGTATAGTCGGTGAATGGTCTTCCAATCCTCGGGGTTGGAAGAAGAGACACGAGGGGTTGATGCCCTCAGGTGGCATTCTAAGGACATGTCCCAACCATGTCCACCTTCTCCTCTTCAGGACTTCCAGTATAAGGGGCTGTTGAGTTCTTCTCCTCACATTGTCATTCCTGACCAAGTCATACCACTTTATACCCAGTATTCGCCTCAGGCACCTATTTTCAAAACTTGCTAGTTTCTTGCTTTGAGCTTTGGTGAGGTGCCACGACTCACCTCCGTACAGCAACACTGTTAGGATGCAGGCGTTAAAGAGACACTTGGTTTTTGTCCGAGTAAAGCAGTGAGTCCCAGACATTGCGCATTTTATTGCCAAAAAATATATGGAGAGTTAAAAAAGTTACCCGACTGCTGACATATACACATATATATACACATCTATATACAAATACACATGTGTGTGTAAAGAATATATTCTTTTAATTTTTTAATTTAAATTGAAAAACCAAGATGGCGACGTCGCATCAGTTTTGAGGAAGACTTGACAAATTTGTAGTTTTTTTGATTTACAGAGTATTTTGAACCTAGTGTTATTCTGTATCCGCCTCCGTAGTGTAACGGTCGGCACGCTCGGCCACCGTACTGGAGGTCCCGGGTTCGATCCCCAGAAGGACGGGGTTTAAATAAATATGAGTGATTATTTCACTCTAATATTTATTTAATATTACCCTAGACTGGCACCTGAAGCGGAGGGCTGATCACCTTTCAAAAAAAAAAATTTAAAACTTTACAAAAAATTTAAGTCATTTAATGACACCTCTCAAAACTGACGCCATGTAGCCATCTTGGTATTTCTCTGTCGCACACTGTTTTATCGGCTGAGCATTTATTGTTACATTGTTGTCGGCGGTTAGTTCATCGATCCCACCCCTGATTATACTCTGGCAGTCTGCCGCCCGACCCTCAGTATACCAATCACAAGTAGCCGCAACACCCAATTCCCATCTGTACAATGTTTGCAGGCGTCTCTCGCGCTCCACCTAAAGTAAGCAAATAGAACGCTCGCAAGCGTCTCCCGCTCTCTACCGACAGTATGGAAAAGGACCCTAATTATACTCTGGCAGTCTGCCGCCCGACCCTCAGTATACTAATCACAAGTAGCCGCAACACCCAATTCCCATCTGTACAATGTTTGCAGGCGTCTCTCGCGCTCCACCTAAAGTAAGCAAATAGAACGCTCGCAAGCGTCTCCCGCTCTCTACCGACAGTATGGAAAAGGACCCTAATTATACTCTGGCAGTCTGCCGCCCGACCCTCAGTATACTAATCACAAGTAGCCGCAACACCCAATTCCCATCTGTACAATGTTTGCAGGCGTCTCTCGCGCTCCACCTAAAGTAAGCAAATAGAACGCTCGCAAGCGTCTCCCGCTCTCTACCGACAGTATGGAAAAGGACCCTAATTATACTCTGGCAGTCTGCCGCCCGACCCTCAGTATACTAATCACAAGTAGCCGCAACACCCAATTCCCATCTGTACAATGTTTGCAGGCGTCTCTCGCGCTCCACCTAAAGTAAGCAAATAGAACGCTCGCAAGCGTCTCCCGCTCTCTACCGACAGTATGGAAAAGGACCCTAATTATACTCTGGCAGTCTGCCGCCCGACCCTCAGTATACTAATCACAAGTAGCCGCAACACCCAATTCCCATCTGTACAATGTTTGCAGGCGTCTCTCGCGCTCTACCTGAAGTAAGCAAATAGAACGCTCGCAAGCGTCTCCCGCTCTCTACCAACAGTATGGAAAAGGACCCTAATTATACTCTGGCAGTCTGCCGCCCGACCCTCAGTATACTAATCACAAGTAGCCGCAACACCCAATTCCCATCTGTACAATGTTTGCAGGCGTCTCTCGCGCTCCACCCAAAGTAAGCAAATAGAACGCTCGCAAGCGTCTCCCGCTCTCTACCAACAGTATGGAAAAGGACCCTAATTATACTCTGGCAGTCTGCCGCCCGACCCTCAGTATACTAATCACAAGTAGCCGCAACACCCAATTCCCATCTGTACAATTTTGCAGGCGTCTCTCGCGCTCTACCTAAAGTAAGCAAATAGAACGCTCGCAAGCGTCACTATCTCCCTCTACCAACAGTATGGGAAAGACGCTTTTAAGCGTTTCTCGCAAACAATGTGTAAGTATATATCGTGGGGTGTACTGGCAAAGAACGTTAACTCGAAAATATGAAATTTTGACTTAATGATGCATATTATGTATAAAGATTTCATCGATCTTTAAACTGGCAAAATACACCAAGTAGTTTGAAATGTCATATATATGTGGTTTTACAAGTAAATTCAACTTTAAGGTTAATAGCGGGTATTTTATTCAGGCCAAAAGCTTTAAATAACAGGGCTTATTCAAACGGCGATTTTAGAATTAACACTGCCTTGCATTCTTTCCTTATATCACCATTTGAACATCTATCGAACACCATTTTGCCTAAATGTTTTTTTAGCGTTTCCCGTTCTCTGCCGACAGTGTGCAAGATAGCATTTCATTAAAAAATTAAAAGAATTCACAAAATTTCAACTTCATCTGACTTATATATAGCCGCCGCGCGGAATGCGGTTAAAACTAGGATCCTTCTCGCGTCTCTTCGTCGTCGCAGTCTTCGTCGTCGTCGTAGTCGTGCTCGTGCCGCGCGATGAGCAGGTTGCTGTCGTCTTCTTCGTCTTCGTCGAAGCCGAAACAGTTCTGCATGTCCGCCTCGGGGTTGGGCGGCTCCCGGGTCCTGGTGGATGGTTTCTTCTCCTCCTCCAGCCCGTCCAGAGAGTCCACGATCCTCACGGTCTCCTGGCCGTCCTCCTCCAGTTGGATCATCTCGAAGACCACGTAGCCGCCGTCCTCGGAGCCCTCTTCGGCCCGCGCGAGCGCGTCTGCCTCGCTCACCTGACAAACATAATAAAAGCGCATGTTACACCTCGGCTCCTAACCCTTTTAGTGCTGAGCTTATTTTCACATATTTTGCACAAATATCTAATTACTTTTTATCATCACTACAAATTGACAAATTTGATATTTTGTAGGTAGAAATAAAATACTAAATCAATGTTAAATTCACAGTAAAATAATTTTAAATGGTTATTTATAAAATGAGTCCGCCCCCGTAGTGTAATGGTCAGCACGCTCGGCTACCGTTCTGAAGGTCCCGGGTTCGATACCCAAGGGGGGTAAAAATAAATATAAGTGATTTTTGCACTGTAATATTTATTCAATATTACCCTGGACTGGTACCTGAGGCGGAGAGCTGATCCCCTTTCCTTCATGTGTAAAATGATCATGATAACACTGCGTTTATAGGACACAGTGCCCTATGCATCATTGGGGTGCGGATAAGGGCTTTATTATATTTATAAATGTTATTGACTTATTAAAAACGTTATACATGCGCGCGCTAAGACACGTCCGTACAGGTCAATACCTAAATCAAATTGCGCGATAGTTGGTATTCCGACGTTCCGCACTTTGTACGCATTAATAGAGAGTCCATCTATCGACGGTTAGCACTCTGAGGGTTAATGCCTGTACTGTAATGGTTTGAAGGATGAAAGTAGACTGAATGCAGTCGAAATGCGATCTCTCGAAAGAATGTGTAACAAAACGATGTATGATAGATGTACGAATAGTGAAATAAGGAAGGAATGCAAAGCTGAGATAAGCATTATCCATAAAATTAAGAAAGGTGTGTTGAGATGGTTTGGACATGTAGAACGAATGAGTGAGGAAAGAACGGTAAAACAAATTTATGAGGCGAATGTTGGCGGGAAAAGAAGCAGAGGAAGACCGAGAAAAACATGGCACGATCAGGTATGCCAAATACTCGAAAGTGGTCAGGTTAGGAGTCGTAACAATCGGCGGGTATGTATGAGGAGATGCATGAACGTGGAAGAGGCGAAGAATGTTTGCAAGGACAGAGTGGTGTGGCGCTCTATTCTCTCTGCCTACCCCTGCGGGGAAGCGGCGTGATGGTTAGTTAGTTAGTTAGTTAGCAATGGTTTGTACTGCAACAAATATCGGTTATTGTTTTGGAGTTTAATTTGTAGGACTCCATTTTAGTTTATGTACTAATTGTATTATTTGTATTTTTTTGTTGTATTATTCGTTTGAATATGCCTAGACTAAAAAACTAGACGAATCAATTGTCACAATTTTCATTTCTATGTGTTTTTTTATCAATAAATTAAAGCTTGGTAGACTCATATAGTCTGTGGTTGATTCAACAATAATACATAAATTAAAATGGAGTTCTACAAATTAAACGCAAAATCTATAAATAAATGTAAAAAAAAACTATTATATCTTTTATAATATAACATCAAACCACGAGTGTAAGTCCCTCTCCAAGCACAAGAGCACAGTCTCTTTTATGGAGAGGCACAGCGAATCGAAATATAAAAGTTCTCCATATGTATAAATGATTCAAATGTATAATGTTATAAATAAAAATGTTAATATATTAAATTTTAAAAAAAAAATTAAAAAAAAAGTAATATAAGCAAAGTAAAGGAGTAATAATAGAGAAATGAAGTGACCTTGTGCTTGCGGCCCATCTTGAGGGCGATGTTCTCCTCGTGGATGTTGGAGTCGGGGTCGTGCATGGCGAGGTGGCGGATGAGGTTGCCCTGGTGGATGAACTTGCGGCCGCACTCCTCGCACTCGTGGTTCTTGGGGCGCGGGCGCGGCGGCACGTAGCCCGGGTCGTGGTACAGGTTCTGGTGGCGCTTGAGCAGCTGCTTCTGCCGGAAGCGCTGGTCGCACAGCTGGCAGCAGAAGGGCTTCTCGTCCGTGTGGATGAGCGCGTGCGAGGCCAGGTGCAGCTGCGACACGGAGGCGTACGGGCACAGCTCGCAGCGGTAGGACTTCTCCCCGTCGTGTGTGCGCACGTGCACCTTGTACGAGTAGCGGTCGGGCAGGCGCTTGCCGCAGCGCTTGCACTCGAGCGGCTCCGCGGCCGTGTGCAGCTTGCGGATGTGCCCGCGCAGGTCCGCCTTGCGCCCGCACTTGGCCGGGCAGAGCGCGCACTGGAAGGAGGGCTTGCGGTCCGGGTAGTGCGTGAGGCGGTGCGCCTTCAGCGAGTTGGACTGGCTGAAGGCCGCCGTGCACAGGTCGCACGTGTAGGGCCGCTCGCCCGTGTGGACCTGCAAGCGGTGACCAGTGCTTAAACTCAACAAATCTTCTAGTACAGAGGTGTCAAACCCTCTGTGAATGAATTAGGTAGTCTGGGTACGCCGGCGGGCCACATCAAAAAACTCAAAAATCTCATTTTAATTTTTATCTAACTTTGACACGTTGTAGTCGGGCGCTTCGAACAATGACTCTAGCCTATAGCGGATGTTTTTCGCGATTGGCGCAAAAATATATCGCTTTCTTAAAACTGACACAATTTCTAAACCAAATAATATTTTCGATTGAAATTTTCAAAGAAATCATATATGACATTTGATCATCAAAAATAAATTAAAAACTAAACTAACTAACTAACCATCACGCCGCTTCCCCGCGGGGGTAGGCAGAGAGAATATAACGCCACACCACACCGTCTTTGCAAACTTTCTTCGCCTTTACCACTTTCATGCATCTCCTCATACATAACCGCAGATATTTCAACTCCCGACCTGACCACATCATGCCAAGTTTTTCTCGGTCTTCCTCCGCTCCTTTTTCCAAATACATTCGCTTCATAAATTTGTCTCACTCATTTGTTCCACATGTCAAAACTATCTCAACACACCTTTCTTAATTTTATCGATAATGCTTATCTCAGCCTTGCATTCCTTCCTTATTTCACTATTCGAACATCTATCATACATCGTTTTGTCGCACATTCTACTGAGAGATCGCATTAGTTACTAGTTAGTTGGTTAGTTAGTTAGATTCGACTGAAGTTCCAATGCTTTCTTTTATATTTTGTACGAGAAAGCACCCGCAGAGAGTTAGTTATAACCCTTTCTGTGCCAACCCATTTTTCATGTCCAGCTTCCTTTATTCCCGGACAATTTTAGTGCACCGTTTACCCTGTTCCCAGCATTCACTCGCCTTTCAATATCTTTATCAATATTTCCATCCATGTAAAACATACTTCCTAAAAATACAAAGTAATCTACCTGTCTAATTAAAAAATCACAATTTGTTTTTAAGAAACGTTTACGTTTAACTTTTCAAGTGAAAAGAAATTTTAATGTTAAGAATTAGAATACAAATATGAGCAAAAGTTAAATTAACACGTTGTCGGCAGGACACGGCATTTGCCGTTTTTTGCGGACTGTCGGTCAACTGCGGGACACGGCAAATGCCGTTTTTGTCGACTGTCGGTTATCGGCGGGAAACGGCAATATACGGTTTTGTTATCAGCGTGAAATAAAACGCGTTGAAGGGTAATCTGCTACCCGGGTGCTAGGTGACAGTCTGTGGACGTTATTTGAGATGCCTTGTCCGGATTGGCTAGTGTGTCGCTTGTAAAGGCATCCCCAGAAATCTAGAGTTTTTATGCAATCTCAATCTCCAGTTTAGTTTGAGTCATTTCACGTATTGGACTATTTTTCATACCGCTCGCACTGTTTTGTTTACTGTTTGGTATTTTATTATTTGAATATATTAGCATTGTATAGGGAATGATACCTCGGAGGGGAAGACTATTTTTTAGAGTTTACAATGCTTCTGAAATTGTGAAATATGGAATACTTAATTGAAAATTCTGAATATAATTTATTTTTGATGATCAAATGTCATTTATGAATTCTTTGAAAATTTCAATTTAAAATATTATTTGGTTTAGAAATTGTGTCAATTTTAAGAAAGCGATATATTTTTGCGCTAATCGCGAAAAACGTCCGCTATAGGCTACAGTCTATTGTTCAAAGCGCCCGACTACAATGTGTTAATATGTACGTGACAATCAACAAACTTGAAAATTAAGTAATATTTGGTTAAAACTTTGTTGTGTGAAGTAAATTTATTCACGAAAACAATTCAACTCGGTTTCGCAGCTTGATACCAACTTATATCGCTCACTCCTTTCAAGAACGTCATAAATCAAAAATCGTCAATTTTCAGTTGTGCATGTTTTCGGAATGCCCAGAAAATATACTATATCCCAGCAAAAGAGGCATATTTTTATCTAACTATTTAATCGCTACAGGGCAGAAAGTGTTGTTTTTGCATTTTTAAGAAAAGGTATGGTTTAATTATTTTTTTAAATATACTACATATTTTTCAAATGGAGAAAAAACATTCAGGTTTTACCTAAAAAGATGTGTTGCACAGTAAAAAGTTCAGTAAGTGGCTTGATATTTATATTTAATACATTTTATTATATTTTTAAACTTTAAAAACGATCTCCTGAAAAATCAAGTATTTTGATTTATGACGTTTTTGAAAGGAGTGAGCGATATATTAATGGAGTTTAATAAATTGTGGTAAAAACCTGAGATACCTACAAAGGTGTAAAGATAAATTAAAAATGAAAATAAATAGATTGTAGCATAAAGTATTTGCGGTTGTGGCGACTCACCCTGATGTGGCGCTTGAGCTTGAAGGTGTCGGGCGAGGCGTAGGTGCAGTGCGGGCACTGGTAGGGGCGCTCGCCGCTGTGGCAGCGCTGGTGCCGGCGCAGCTTGCTGTACTCCACGGCCGCGTAGTCGCACTCGCCGCACTTGTGCGGGCGCACCTTGGTGTGGCGGTAGCGCACGTGGCGGTGCAGCTCGCCCGTGGTCGCGAACGCGCCCGGGCAGTGCTCGCAGCGGTGCGGCCGCAGCCCCGTGTGCGTGTTCTCGTGGTTGTTGAGCGCCACCACCGACCTGCCGACCGCGTGTCACATCATTCACATCGTTTTACTCGATTCAATTTACAGTGAAACCTCTATCTATCGTTTTTCAAGGGACCTATCGAAATAAACTACGAATGCGGGAAAACCATTTGTATGACACACCAGTAACTCGAGAGTACTTTTTTGCAAATTTGCACAAAAAAATTTGATTTAAAAAAAAAATAAAAAAACGGAAATGTCTACCGTCTACAGTCTACCGGTTTCGAAGCTAACCGCTTCTTTATCAAGACTGATTAATACTAAAACTGTAATCAATCAGTCTTGATAAAGAAGCGGTTAGCTTCGAAACCGGACATAAAAATCTCAGTGAGTGGTTATATACTAATATTATTAACATTTTTGTAAAAAAAATTAATAAGGAAGAATGGTGTGTTATGGCGCGGAATGGAAAGTGGTCCTACCTGAATCCCTTGGCACAGACGCTGCACTTGTGGGGCCGCTCCTCCGAGTGAATCTTCATGTGGCGGGTGAGCAGGAACCGCTTGGAGTTGGAGTAGTCGCAGAAGGTGCACTGGAACAGCCGCCCCGTGGCCCCCTTGCCCCCCTTGGCCTTCATGACCTGCGACTTGTCGTCCTCGGGCTCCGCCGCGACCGCGACCTCGTTCTCCTCGCCGTTGTCCTCGTCCTCGAAGTCGTAGATGGTCATGTTGTCCTTCCCGCTCGGCTGGTCCTCCTCCTGCACGATGTAAACGTAGCTGAGCTCCTCCGCGGGGTCGTCGATCTCTTCTAGAGGGTGTTCGTCCGCGGCGGCCGCGTCGACGCTCTCCATGTACTGCACGCCCTCCGCGTTGGCCGGCTGGAAGTAGAACTGGCCGTCTTCGTCCACGAAGTAGGTTCCCGGCTCGTCCGTCTCCGCGGCCTCTTCTTCCTGCGAGATCTCCACCAAAGTCTCTTCGTCGTTGTCCTCCAGTTCCTTGTTGAAGGTGTCTATATACTTTTGGATCTCCATCGTAGTTTCGCTCTTGATCTTCTCCTTCTTAATCGACTTCACGGCGTTTGCCATCTTATCGTTTTACTAGAACGGAAAAATATCTAAAAATCACCAAATTAGTGTCAATTTTCACTGTTTCGAATCTACCAAATTGTCTTCCGGATCGCCATTGTGGTTTCGCTTTTTATTTTCTCCTTTTCAATAGATTTCAACGCGTTTGCCATCTTATCGTTTTATTAAAATGTAAAAATAATCACAAAAAACTTAAAAAATCACCAAATTAGTGTCAATTTTCACTGTTTCAAATTTACCAAGTTTTCTTTCGAATCGCCATCGTTTCAATTTAAATTTTTTCGTTTGCCATCTCGTTTGATTGGAACAATTACAAGAAAAAACATTAAAAATCACAAATTCGCGTCTCTTTTCACTGTTTGTAAATTGGCAAATTGTCTCTGGAGCGTCTAGAGACTCATGGACTGGTCTGCGGAGCCGAGGGTCGCGAGGATGGCCATCCACTGCTCGTTGACGTGTTTCAGCTGCGCGTAGTTGACGGTCATGGTGTCGATGTCGGCCCGGACGCAGCGGACAGCTTCCAGGAACTTGGCGAGGGTTTCCTTGGTCTTCTGGAGGGACATCAACTCCACGCGGAGATCTCTGATGTCGACTTCCTGCAAAACAAAAAAATTATATGTATTTTTATCGTGACATGGAATCGTATGGAATCGAAAGTAGAGCGGACACCGTTGCCGCAAAAAACGCACTGAGATATTGCTCACTCCTTTCAACAACGACATATATCAACAAACTTTTCAGGAGATCGTTTTTAAAATTTAAATGTGTTCAAATGTATTAAAAATAAATATCAAGCCACTTATTGAGCTTTTTACTTTGCAACATTTTGAGTGTGTCCAAATACTTGTTCACTAAATCTGGATTACCTCCAACTACAGGAGTTATTTTCATATTATTTTTTGACATCTCATCAAAGATGAAGAGCACTAATAAAAGCGTTTCTGTTCAATAAAAAGCTTATTTTCATCTCACCAATAGATGTCTCTAATTGGTTCATATATATAGAACTTCCAAGAATTTGAGTAGTGTGGTTGTCAATAATGGGTGGAATTGGCGAATGTTAGCCCCGTAAATGCCCAGACTTTCATATTCTTCTTCATCTTTGATGAGATGTCAAAAAATAATAGAGATTAAGTCTTAATATAAACTACAATTACTAGACTTTAACAAGAAATAAAAAAAGATAAGTTTCTTGGATAAATAATGGGCCATAACAAACTTATATTCAAGGTTTTTTTTTTAAGAGGTCATGGGATCTTGCATCCCTTATGGCTCTGCGACCATATTAGGCCTATTGTGACCTCCCTCTGTATTATAGCTCACTCCCAAGCCCTATGTGAGTCATGTAGCTCACAACCTGTCTTGGTGGTAGGAGCTTCACCTTCTCGGACTCCAGTAGTGGTCCTCCAAGGATGTGACTTGGTCGCAGTAGATTTTAAGAAATAGTGGTATTTACTAAGTAAAACTTAATTAAAAATAGATAGATTTTGCCACAAAGTGACTGCCGAATCAATTGATGAAATTATATTTATTTAACCCAATTTATATTTATGGAACGGTAGCCGAGCGTGCTGACCATTACACTACGGAGGCGGATGTTACACACGTCTAAGTGATCGCTTAAGCCAGCCAAATGCCAGGTCGTAAGCCCTGGAATGCTTAAACTTCCATCTTCTTTCATAAAAATGGAAGAATGATACATGTTTCATATCATTGAGACACTTTTAAATTGAAATTTGTCAACCTATATGACTAAGGAAAATTGTTATCACTGCATTGCGTATGACGAAATTATTGATTACACCATATTTATTTTGCATTTTCAAATATAATAAAAACGAACTACAGCATTTACTATTCCATAACACGAAAAACGCATATTAAACAGAAAATTAATTATTATGACGTTTACCGTTTTTCGCAATGTAGAACACTTGAAAAAAAATTGAAAGCGGGTGACAATAATGGTTATTAGAAAATAATACTATTCGTCGATATATTTAGTGTTATTTAGAGGCAAAAGATGCCCAGAGCGTAAAATAAACAACGAAATGCCCGAGTGGAAATTCTGTGTCGGAAGACAAATCGTTAAAACGGTGCGCGATGACATAAGGTCGATTCGAACGAAGCCATTGTGTAGTTTGTACTTACATCTTTTCCGTTAGAAATTTTGGAGATACTGCTCATAGCCATTTTAGCGATAATTTACTTATTTTAAAAGTTTAATCACTAAATATCTATAATTCCCGCGCAAGCGCCAAAATATAAAACTAATGTCTTTACGCTTTACAAAATGGTCTGCAGATGGAGACGAGGTGTCGTTCGAAAATACCCGTTGTATAGATTGTACATAACATAAACCACAAGCTTAAAATATATAAATCCCAACAATCACACGCATTAAACAAAGATAGCGCACTACAAAATACGTTCTACCTCTTTCTTACTTCAACTTTACCCAACGCTCAAGCTTTGCTTTGTCTCTCTTTTTATTCCGACTAATTCAAGCTGAAAAACAAGGACAGAAGTATCTAAGTTATTATTGTTCAAGAGCTGTTATGCCAAGCTTGGGATATCGACACTTCGCCTAAAATGGCTGCCGCATGGCATCGCTTTCGAACAGGCCATTTTTAGTACTGGCAACACTTAGAAATATTTCAAAAGAAACACGGGTCATTAGTGAACATCCGTAGTTTTTTTTTGTGAGCATTGCCACGTACTTATTACTTTGAATTTACAAAAATATTGATAATAATAAAAAACAATGCTTTTATTCATCATTTTCATTTGCGAAATTCGCTCATCAAAAAGAAGTTGCTAACAATTTCAGTAACATAATTCAGGCAACGATGTAAGCGCAAGAAGATGGGAATGGAAAGTTTGTTTCCTTCATTCCCTTCCAAAGAAGAACTGGGGACTCCATATATTTGAATGAGAAGTGTCGATGACTTCCTTGTAATATCTCAATTTTTAATTTATAATTTTGCAAAGGTGTATTATACACGATGTCAAATAATTCACTACTCAAAATATATTTAACTTTACTTACAGGAATGCTAAAAAAATGTAAAAGGGTCTAGATATAATTGAACTAGAAACTACCGTAAATACTGACAGTGTGAAAACCATTTTTGAAAAAGAAGAAAAGCACAAGAAGGATAATGAGGTCAGTCGAAAAATGATAAAAAAATAATCAAATTGGAAATACAACCTACGATCAATTTTAACATTTGCGATACCAAATTATGTTTGAATTAATTCACCATTTTATGCAGAGAAATTGTTTTGTTATTATTAAATTGCGTGATTTATTTTTTAATTATTTTTTTTAAAGAAATTTTAAATAAAACATCCTATAAATATGTAAGGGTTTTCATAATAGCTACACCAGACCCTTCAATTAAATATATTTTTTCCATTTCTACAGACCATACTAACAACAAACATACATATATAAGTACCTAGTCATCTTCATTGTTCATTATCCGCAGTCAATGGTGCATAGGGCACATATTGATATTTCTGAAAAATCTATGACTTCTTATTTAAATATGTACGTATTATGTTTTTCGTTTTAGCAACACAATTCCCAGATTTTGACTTCACAATAAATAACTGTTGCCTTCCATTAGGTTTTCAGGGATACAGTTGATAGGTTTCGTGAGATAGCGTTTGTCATGGTTTTAAAAGAGGGGATTGCGAAATTTTGTAAAATTGAGATGTGACAATGATAAATAAAATTTCCGAATGAACACAGCGCACGCAATAAAATACAGGGTTTTTTTTCCGAATTTGGTTTCTGAATTTAAATCATCTTCTGTTCGATAATAAAAAAATATGTTCTTGATAAGCGTTTTATTTAAATGAATTTCGTGCATTCGGGAGATTTGAATTTAGATATTAAAACAAATTCAAATGATTTATTAATTTCACCCTAATAAATATAACAAACGATCCCATACAGCGTAATTCTTGATGTTTTCTAATTCAGGTCTTACTATTGCTTGTAAATTAGTGACAATAATTATTTGTATGACTTTATCGATTGGTATAATTGGAAACCAAATTGAACATCAACTTGGTAATTTGATGATTTTTTTTTTTTAATTCGAAGGTCATTAAAACAACACTTTATTGATATGTATAAAATGCAAAAAATAAGGTTTATTTTATTTCCAAGATTCCCTTTCTAGCTTGCAAAGGTGGCTACCTATTTGATAAAAAATAGCATATCTGGCAACAACCTAAAATAAAATAAAAAGTTACTCGCGCATGCGCAACACCGTCTCCTTCTGAAAGGAACGCGATGCCGCCATTTTGACAGTTGTTTGTCTTTGTATATTCTTTTACTCTTGTCCGATTTCGCTAAATCAGGAAGTGACCCGCAGTTTATTGTGCATATAATGTAACAACCACAGGTAAAGCTTTTATTTACATTTCAATTACCCCTTTCCCGCTTGTATTTGCATTACAAATGTCCCGCGTATCGAGCGCTCGATACAAAAATAAAAATATTCTATAATGCCGTATAAAACGCCGATTTTTCGTCTGAAAAGTGGCTTGCGCCGATTAATTTCAGTGGAATTTGTTCCTAAAACGCGAGAAGAAGTGCGTTGTGTGTTGTATTCGCTTGTATTTCGTGAAAAAACTCCCAATTTTTAAGGCGGGAACTGTTCTAAACATAGACATTTAAAAAAAAACACTCCAGTTTTATGTTAATTTTTCCAGCGTCAGTACGTTTGTGCATTTGTTGGAATGTTAAATAATAGAAACATCGATTCACCTGTTCTACGGAATAGCATTTGTTGTGTTGGACGTCTCTTTTTAAAAGGGGTGTGCATTTTTTAAGTCGGTGAAAATTATTGTTAGGATCTAAACAACTGATGAAAATGTATTGGGTTATCTTTATCTTTGTATTAAAATAAATTGATAATTGTAAACTTTCTCAATTCTATGTCATACTAAATTTTCGTTAGCTTTCATTGATGTTATAAGATATTGAGTATATAATCACAGTATTAAAATTTAATTATGAGCGAGTGTTTTTGCCAAGAATTTTCACTCATGAATTGCATGAAATTATAGTAACTTTAAACATAAACAGTAAATCCACTCACGAGTAAGCATAGGCTATGAAACTTATAAAGTAGAAGCCTGAGTAGGGTCATGATAAGCGGTGTTGCATAAGCCGTAGCTAGATTTCAGAGTCACTTGGAACGTTAGGTAATTAAAAAAAAATAATAATACTTGATGTGCTTAAAATCAATGTAAACGCAGCGCGTATCTTTAAAATTCAACAAATTTCCGACGACATTAAATTGAAATTTGCACAATTTTGTTTCTTATAATTTGCACAAATAAGTTATATTTTTTTAAATATTTTTTTTGGACATAAATGAAGAATATTATGAAAGTCTGGGCATTTACGGGGCTTACGACCGTCATAGGCTGGTTTAAGTGATCTGTGTCGAGATGTATAAAAAAAATATGAAAAATAACTCAAGTGGTACAAAAACAAGTGTTTTCCTTGAATAATGCTTAAAATTGTTCTTCAAATAAATGTATACAATTTCAGTTCAAAGAAAAATTAAAAATAAAAACTTCTAATTATAATATATTGTGAAATGCAAAAGAATTTAAAATGAAGAAAAAATAAAGAAACAAAAAAGAACTAGCCTATGATGGGTCGTAAGCCTTGTAAATATCTTCTTCGTCCATGTTGAGACGTCAAGAAATAAAATGAAAAATAACTCCTGTAATTGGAGATAATCCAGATTTGTGAACAAGTATTTGGACACACTCTTTTTTGATTGAAGCACATGGTAAATTATATAATAAAAAAAAAAATAATAAAACCCCTAACCGCACCCCAATGGTGCATAGGGCACTGCATCATATAAACGCAGTGTTATCTTGATCGTTTACACATGAAGGAAAGGTGATCAGCCTTCCGCTTCAGGTACCAGTCCAGGGTAATATTGAATAAATATTACAGTAAAAAAATCACTTATATTTATTTGACCCCCCCCCTGGGAATCGAACCCAGGACCTCCAGAACGGTAGCCGAGCGTGCTGACCATTGCACTACGGAGGCGGACAAATAAAAACATATAAAAATAGGTTTAAAATAAATAAATTAGACACTCTTTCTTGAAAATATGTACACCGTGTTTAAATATAAATGAAAAATACATAGCGCAAATAAAATTATATTTTCATAAATCGATTCGGCAGTCACTTTGTGGTAAAACCTATGCATTTTTAATTAAATTTTTTACTTAGTAAATACAACTATTTCTTAAAATCTACTGGGACACGTGTTTCGATGCATTCCGCATCATTTTCAAACACCGTATGAAACGGTGTATACGTATACGGTGTTTGAAAATGATGCGGAATGCATTGAAACACGTGTCACAGGAGATTCAAAGAAATAGTGGTATTTACTAAGGGGTATTTATGTTATCGGGAAAAGAAGCAGGGGAAAACCGATAAAAACATGGCACGATCAGGTATGCCAAATACTTGAAAGTGGTCAGGTAAGGAGTCGTAATAATCGACGGGTATGTATGAGGAGATGCATGAACGTGGAAGAGGCGAAGAATGTTTGCAAGGACAGAGTGGTGTGGCGCTCTATTCTCTCTGCCTACCCCTGCGGTGAAACGGCGTAATGGTTATTAAGTTTTTTTTTTTACTAAGTAAAACTTAAATTAAAAATAAATAAATAAAAGTGATTTTTTTCCTATTTAATATTTATTCAATGTTACCCTGGACTGGTACCTGAAGCGGAGGGCTGATCACCTTTCCTTCATGTGTCAGCGTTCAAGATAACACTGAGTTTATATGATGCAGTGCCCTATGCACAATAATCAACCTGATTTTATTTTAAACAATAATGACATCTGTTGAAAAATTGTATAAAGAAAATTATCCAATCTCCGAACCATATTCTCAGGGGGCTTTTCCATATATTTGACTAACTATGTTCGCCTTGTAATACTTGAAAAATAATCACAATTTAATTTAACTAAGTTAAAACTATTACCATGTAAGGGTTCCAATCATCAGCACTCCCCAACGCTTTAATTTTTTAAATTAAAATGTAACTTTCTTTGAAAATCACTATAAATATTTTATTATAACTTAATTATAATGTCTACCGGTTTCCAAGCTGACCGCTTCTTTATCAAAACTGATTAAAAAAGAAGCGGTTAGCTTGGAACACGGTAGACATTATAGTTAAGTTATAATAAAATATTTATAGTGATTTTAAAACAAAGTTACATTTTAATTATAAAATGGAAAATCACAAAGTTAGCGTTTCAAATATAAATTATACTTTAATTATTATTTTTGTACTGGTACCTGAAGCGGACGGCTGATCACCTTTCCTTCGTTTTAGTTCGCCTCCGTAGTGTAATGGTCAGCACGCTCGGCTACCGTTCTGGAGGTCCCGGGTTCAATTCCCAGGGGGGGGGTAAAATAAATATAAGTGATTTTTTCACTGTACTATTTATTCAATATTACCCTGGACTGGTACCTGAAGCGGAGGGCTGATCACCTTTCCTTCATGTGTAAACGATCAAGATAATACTGCGTTTGTATTAGCAGTGCCCTATGCACCATTGGGGTGCGGATAAGGGTTTTATTATATTATTATTATTGTATAATGCAAAAGAATTTAAAATAAAGAAAAACAAAATAAAATGTGTGCATGGTAGTCAAAAGCGCCAGCCGCTACGCCACTGAGTCTTCATTGTCTATTTTATGATAGGAATTTTTCAGTGACGTACGTGGAGATGACGCTGCCTTAATTACCCCGATTTAACTTAGCCCGATTGCAAACACAGCGAGGCAGATAGGCAAAGCAAACGATAAACACGGGGTTTAATAAACCGAGAAAAAAACAAGTCATTGGGACACTCCCACAGCAAGAGATAAAGAGTCTTACACACACTGCTTTTTGTATTAATTTTTCTAGTTTTGTACTGTTTTGAGGGACAAGGTCACATGTTCGAAGCGGGCCTCTTTACGATCGGAGCAGAGTAGCTAAACGACTGTTGTCTTTCTTTATCAACCTTGCGGCCCCCCCGGTAGTGTATTTATTTATAGAGTCACATATTGCTTTTTATATGAATGTTTCGAATATTATACATTTTTGAGGGGCAAGGTCACATGTTTAAAGCAGGCCTCTTTACGATCGGAGCAGCCAAACAACGGTGGTCTTTCTTTATCAACCTTGCGGCCCCCCGGACTTATATTTGATCATAGAGTCATATATTGGTTTTTATATGAATGTTTCGAATATTATATAGTTTTGAGGGGCAAGGTCACATGTTCGAAGCAGGCCTCTTTACGATCGGAGCAGAGTAGCCAAACGACTGTTGTCTTTCTTTATCAACCTTGCGGCCCCCCGGTAGTGTATTTATTTATAGAGTCACATATTGCTTTTTATATGAATGTTTCGAATATTATACATTTTTGAGGGGCAAGGTCACATGTTTAAAGCAGGCCTCTTTACGATCGGAGCAGAGTACCTAAACGACTGTTGTCTTTCTTTATCAACCTTGCGGCCCCCCGGGCTTATATTTGTTTATAGAGTCACATATTGGTTTTTATATGAATGTTTCGAATATTATATAGTTTTGAGGGGCAAGGTCACATGTTCGAAGCGGGCCTCTTTACGATCGGAGCAGAGTAGCCAAACGACTGTTGTCTTTCTTTATCAACCTTGCGGCCCCCCGGTTGTGTATTTATTTATAGAGTCACATATTGCTTTTTATATGAATGTTTCGAATATTATACAGTTTTGAGGGGCAAGGTCACATGTTTAAAGCAGGCCTTTTTACGATCGGAGCAGCCAAACAACAGTGGTCTTTCTTTATCAACCTTGCGGTCCCCCGGACTTATATTTGATTATAGAGTCACATATTGGTTTTTATATGAATGTTTCGAATATTATATAGTTTTGAGGGGCAAGGTCACATGTTCGAAGCAGGCCTCTTTACGATCGGAGCAGAGTAGCCAAACGACTGTGATCTTTCTTCAACATCCTCGCAGTTCGGATGTATATCTATTTATTTAATTTGACATTTCAAGACGGATGACGGGGAATATGGCTGTCTGAGTATTTACCGGGCTTATGACCTGTCATGGGCTGGTTTGATCACTTTATTTATTTATTTATTCTACCCATGACTGACGACCACACTACTTAAACTTTTGAAACAAGTGATAAAGAGAAGAAGAAAGGAATAAGTTACTAATTAATTATCCCTCACGCTTACTGCAGGAGTAGGCAGAGAGAATAGAACGCTACACGAGTCTGTCTGTCTTTGCAAACTATCTTAGCCTCTTCTACATTCACGCGTCTCCTCATACAGACCTCGCCTAAGTACTTGTAACACTCACACAGGCCATGCCTTTGTAGGTTTTTTTTTTGTACTTGTAATTATAATATATTGTCCGCCTCCGTAGTGTAATGGTCAGCGCGCTCGGCTACCGTTCTGGAGGTCCCGGGTTCGATTCCCAGAGGGGGATCTAATAAATATAAGTGATTTTTTCACTCTGATATTTATTCAATATTACCCTGGACTGGTACCTGAAGCGGAGGGCTGATCACCTTTCCTTCGTGTTTTAACGATCAAGATAACACTGCGTTTATATGACGCAGTGCCCTATGCACCATTGGGGTGCGGATAAGGGTTCAAATGAAAATGAAAAGTATAATATATTGTGAAATGCAAAATAAAAATATATATATATATAGTTTTGTAACTATGTGTTTTTTTGCGGCGTCTTTACTCAGGGATACTAATTGCGTTGAAATTTTGCATAATATAAAAAAAGAAAACATCTTGTTTAAACAAGAAAATGTCTTTACTATGGTCAAGTACCTTTTTGGATTGTTTGCCCGCGGAACAATGAGTGCCAACATCGTAATAGTTTGGGAAAATATCGTAAACCCTGCGTCAACACGCGGCTTAGCGAGATGTGAGCTGTACTCACAGTGACTTCTAGAAATAATACTCACATAATATTATCATATGACTTGATTTATGATAGATCCACAACACGTACGCTTGATGGTTTCCATCACCCGACTTTCTCATATAAAGTGCCGGACGAATGGTAGAACAGTGTGCCTGCAGTGCAGAGTGTAAGGGAGCACTGCCCGCAGAATGGAGGTCAGACTACTCCCTGAATGCTAGAACAGTGTACGGTAGATGTACCTGCAGTGCAGAGTGTAAGGGAGCACTGCCCGCAGAATGGAGGTCAGACTACTCCCTGAATGGTAGAACAGTGTACGGTAGATGTACCTGCAGTGCAGAGTGTAAGGGAGCACTGCCCGCAGAATGGAGGTCAGACTACTCCCTGAATGGTAGAACAGTGTACGGTAGATGTACCTGCAGTGCAGAGTGTAAGGGAGCACTGCCCGCAGAATGGAGGTCAGACTACTCCCTGAATGGTAGAACAGTGTACGGTAGATGTACCTGCAGTGCAGAGTGTAAGGGAGCACTGCCCGCAGAATGGAGGTCAGACTACTCCCTGAATGGTAGAACAGTGTACGGTAGATGTACCTGCAGTGCAGAGTGTAAGGGAGCACTGCCCGCAGAATGGAGGTCAGACTACTCCCTGAATGGTAGAACAGTGTACGGTAGATGTACCTGCAGTGCAGAGTGTAAGGGAGCACTGCCCGCAGAATGGAGGTCAGACTACTCCCTGAATGGTAGAACAGTGTACGGTAGATGTACCTGCAGTGCAGAGTGTAAGGGAGCACTGCCCGCAGAATGGAGGTCAGACTACTCCCTGAATGGTAGAACAGTGTACGGTAGATCTACCTGCAGTGCAGAGTGTAAGGGAGCACTGCCCGCAGAATGGAGGTCAGACTACTCCCTGAATGGTAGAACAGTGTACGGTAGATGTACCTGCAGTGCAGAGTGTAAGGGAGCACTGCCCGCAGAATGGAGGTCAGACTACTCCCTGAATGGTAGAACAGTGTACGGTAGATCTACCTGCAGTGCAGAGTGTAAGGGAGCACTGCCCGCAGAATGGAGGTCAGACTACTCCCTGAATGGTAGAACAGTGTACGGTAGATGTACCTGCAGTGCAGAGTGTAAGGGAGCACTGCCCGCAGAATGGAGGTCAGACTACTCCCTGAATGGTAGAACAGTGTACGGTAGATGTACCTGCAGTGCAGAGTGTAAGGGAGCACTGCCCGCAGAATGGAGGTCAGACTACTCCCTGAATGGTAGAACAGTGTACGGTAGATCTACCTGCAGTGCAGAGTGTAAGGGAGCACTGCCCGCAGAATGGAGGTCAGACTACTCCCTGAATGGTAGAACAGTGTACGGTAGATGTACCTGCAGTGCAGAGTGTAAGGGAGCACTGCCCGCAGAATGGAGGTCAGACTACTCCCTGAATGGTAGAACAGTGTACGGTAGATCTACCTGCAGTGCAGAGTGTAAGGGAGCACTGCCCGCAGAATGGAGGTCAGACTACTCCCTGAATGGTAGAACAGTGTACGGTAGATGTACCTGCAGTGCAGAGTGTAAGGGAGCACTGCCCGCAGAATGGAGGTCAGACTACTCCCTGAATGGTAGAACAGTGTACGGTAGATGTACCTGCAGTGCAGAGTGTAAGGGAGTCTAATAGCCGCAAGTTAAAAACAGTAGTTTTGATATATTATGTTATTTTTGTCGAAATATTCTGTTGGTTTTCCAATAATAAAAAATATATAAAATGATTACTCTCTACCGAGTGGTTGGGCTAGCTATGAGAAAGCCCGTCGCGATCGGTCTCCGGCGAGCGCTCGTGCAGCACTCCACTCGCGAGCTCTTTGTGTAGCGGATGCCCCACCACGTGATGACCACCTAACCTCCGAACATACCGACTTGTAGTTTGCGAAGGTAATGTAAGCGCTTTGCAATGTATTATTTGAACGCCTCTCCCGGACTTTGCGACTTTGCAACGACACCCAACGGATCATTCCAGTTATATAGCTTAATCCAGTTATTTAAATTATATAGCGCTATTTTCGCAAAATGGTGCCTCCAGGGCGCTGATACACACACACACATACACATACACATGTATATATCGTAGTCATACAGGAGAAAGTGACCAAGTGCATTTTTTACAAAAAACATGATCATTGACTATTTGATATCTTACTAGCTTAATATTGCCCTGAAAAAAATCCCTAAGGATTCTCAACTTGGAAGTATAATATATTAGAAGTTTAAAAATGACTAACTGCATTGGTGTTTATTTTGTTGCCAAGCAAAAGTGACTTGAATGGCCCTCCTGAGCATTTTATATACATATATATATACATATATATATATATATATATATATATATATATATATATATATATATATATATATATATATATATATATATATATATATATATATATATATATATATATATATATATATATATATATATATATATATATATATATATATATTTATATATATAGATAAGTTAGATAAATATGTGTGATTTTTTCACTATAATATTTATTCAATATTACCCTGGACTTGTACCTGAAGCGTAGGGCTGATCACCTTTCGTTCATTTCAATTTCAATTCAATTAAATTTCATTCAACAATTTTTTTTATACATACATAACAAACAATATTCAAGGCGTATATATTAAAAGTAAGCAAGAAGACTTAAAGGTGTAGATGAATCGCGCTCTGGAAAACTCCTATAATATATTCATGTGTTAACAATCAAGATAACACTGCATTTATATGATGCAGCGCCCTATGCACCATTGGGTGCGTATAAGGGTTAGAAAAAACAAACAACCACTACTTCTGATACTACCATCACGCCGTTTTCCGCAGGGGTAGGCAGAAAGGATGAAACGCCACACTGTCTGTCCTGACACTCCTGGCTTACTTCGTTCTTCTTCACATCCATACGTCTAGTCATACATGCCCTCCGATTACGCAGACTTTTGACAGCACTACATCCTAAGTACAGCGAAACCTCTTGTCTATCGTTCCCGGAATAATCGTCTTCTCGGATGTGTCATTTATTTATTCTAAACCCAAATTCATTTCATACAAAACCCCAAGTGTACATTGGCGGGCTTATTGCTAAAAAGCAATATCTTCCGACCAACCAAAAACAGACTACTGATATTGGTCAAATCGTTTGATACCATATATCGCTCACTCCTTTCAACAACGTCATATATAAAAAATCGTCACTTTTCAGTTGTGCATGGGAATGCCCAGAAAATGTATTATATCCCAGCAAAAGCGGCATATTTTTAACTTAATATTTACCCGCTACAGGGCAGAAAGTGTTGTTTTTGCATTTTGAAGAAAAGGTATAGTTTAATTATTTTTTAAATGTACTATATATTTTTCAAATGGAGAAACCCCTTCAGGTTTTACCTAAAAAGATCTGTTGCACAGTAAAAAGTTCAATCAGTGGCTTGATATTTATTTTTAATACATTTCATTATATTCTTAAACTTTAAAAACGACCTGAAAAATCAAGTTTTTGGATATGTGACGTTGTTGAAAGGAGTGAGCGATATAGCTGTTTGCAATCAGAGGGTAGATAGTACTTGAACATTAAAAAAAAAAACATAAATTACAAATTGATGATAATAAGGAAGGCACGGGAAGAAGGGAGTTTAGGGAAGGGTGTAGAGGGAGGAGGTTTGATGGACAGTTAGGGTTCTAATGATAGATAGTAATGTCTCAGACATTTCTCAAAAGTTTTTATATAGTTATAAGTTAGTATATCAAGGTGTGTTTAGCTACCTACCGTGCTGGAGGTCCCGGGTTCGATGCCCAGGGGAGGTCGAAAATAAATATTAGCGATTTTACAATGAACGAAAGTTTAGTATTTAGTAATACGTACTTGTTTAAACAAAAAAAATTACATATTATTTATTCAAACAACTTTCTGTCAAAACATTGTGAGCGGGTACGTCATATCGGGGTTCCACTGTACTTACGAAACTGGTTACAGCCGGTGTAAAAGATTCGGAAAATTTACGACACAATTACGGGAGATTACCACGTCACGAGGTATCTGAAAATAGCGCACCGAGTGCGTGATGAAAACGTACGCTGAAGAATTTCTAAGACTCTTCTTCATCTATGTTGAGATGTCAAAAAATAATATAAAAAAAATAATATATAATTGGAGATAATCCAGATTTGTGAACAAGTATTTGGACACACTCAAAATGTTGCAAATAAATTCTTCTTCAAACCCTTATCCGCATCCGATGGTGCATAGGGCACTGCATCATAAATGCAGTGTTATCTTGATCGTTGAAACACGAAGGAAAGGAGACAAACCGTCCGTTTCAGGTACCAGTCCAGGGTAATATTGAATAAATATTATAGTGAAATAATCACTTGTATTTATTTGACCCCCCACCCTGGGAATCGAACCCGGGACCTCCAGTACGGTAGCCGAGCGTGCTGACCATTACACTACGGAGACAGACAAAAATTTATGTTTTACTTAGTAAATACCACTATTTCTTAAAATCTACTGTGACACGTGTTTCCATGCATTCCGCATCATTTTCAAACACCGTACTAAGTAAAACATTATTTAAAAATGGATTGATTTCACCACAAATTGACCGCCGAATCAATTAATGAATGAGAACTGCCGACGAATTGTCAGCATTGGCTGTGAACCTGATGCCTTGTAAAGGAGGCAAGCTTGATGGCGGCTCTCGGGAAGCATGCGGAGTTATTTCTTTAGTGATTTTAAAACAAATCTATATTTTAATTATAGCATAAATATTTCCCTTATTATTATTTTTAATTCATCTTTATAACTTGTAATATTCACATAGCTTTTTCTTTGCAGGCGAACGTCCGTGCCCGCCCACCGCGAGAATGTGGCTCCGCAGCGAGAAGCGCGAGCGCCACCTGCTGCCGGGCAAGCCCGCCAAGCCCGGGCAGGCCAAGCCCTGGAAGCACGCCAAGCCCGGCCAGGCCAAGCCCTGGAAGCAGGCCCTCAAGCGCGACATCGCGCGCAGCGGCCTCAAGGCCGTCGCCAAGTCGGCGGAGGCGCTCGACAAGTGCGGCTTCGCCAAGAGCATGGAGAAGGGCTCCGCCACCGCCGTGCGCTGCTCGCAGAGGATGAACTCCTCGCGGGGCAACTCCCCGCAGGGAGAGAAGATCGCGCCGCTGCGGCCCAAGGGGCTGTTCGTCAACAGGATCGACGCCAAGAAGCCGCAGCCCAAGCCGGTGCCCATCGAGCCCGCAGAGTCCATCAAAGACGGAGCGCTCCGCTCCAGAATCGTCAACGCCAATATCCGCATCCGCAACGGCCAGACTGACAAGCCCGTGGGCTTCGCGAGAGCCGCCATCACGTCCAAGAGCGCGCTCGAGGACGAAAGAGAAAACCGCGTCGGCAACGACGGCGCCAAGCAGGGCTGCCCGCGCAAGAGCCGCCGCCTGGAGAAGTCCGAGCGCTCCGCCGTCGTCAACGGCTCCCCGTGCCGTAAGGCCCGCCAGCTGCCGCGGAGGCCCGCCAGCCAGGCCGTGCCGGCGGCCAGGAGGGTCGCCGTCAGACGGCGCGGCAGCGCCGACGTCGCCAAGCCCCGGGAGGTGGAGAGGTCGCCCGAGGTCCCGGAGCTGGCGGCCGCGGACTGGGCCGCCATCGTAGACCACGAGATGACCATGTACGAGAAGGAACTCGCGAAGATCGGCCGCTCGGAACAGATGGTCGGCGAAGAGTCCGACTCGGACGCGAACGTCAGCGACGCCAACCTATGCCTGCAGGACGATCGCCTCACCGAGTTCATCGCGATAGAAAGCTCGCGGTACATCGAGATCAAATCTACGAAAGACTCAAAGATGTTCACCCGCTGCAGCAGCGTGGACAGGAAGAGCTTCGAACGCAGCGCGGGCGGGAAGTGCCGCAAGCCCTCGACGAATTCGCGGAAGATCGCCGCCGAGGCTTGCAGCAAGGCGGCCAAGCGGCGGTCGTCGGCCGTCGAGCTGACGCGGCCCTACCCCGCGAGCGAGGACGCCTCGGGGCGGAGGATGTCTGAGGACCGGATCGTCAAGATCACCGTGGCGGAGATCGCGGAGATCTCGGAGATGGGGGAGATCTCGGAAATCTCAGAGATAGCGGAGATCTCGGAAATGGAGCAGCTGGCCCTGGAGGGCTTCCGGAAGCTGCCCGTGCTGAGCCTGAGCAGCGCGGAGCTCGAGGAGCTGGTGGCGCGGCGAGGCAGGCCGGCCGAGGAGTGCGGAGACCAGATCCTGCAGGGCTTGCAGCAGCCCGACTTCATATCCATGCTGGACGAAGGGGACATGTGCAAGAGGCAGAGGCGGAGGTAACCCGGCGTCACTACCCCCGTGGCCATATTATATCGCTCACTCCTTTCAAGAATGTCATAAATCAAAAATTGACAATTTTCAGTTCTGCATGTTTTCGGAATACCCATAAAATGTACTATATCCCAGCAAAAGTAGCATATTTTCAGATTAATATTTACCAGTCTACCAGTCCAGTAGTACCAGTCCAAGGTAATATTGAATAAATATGAGAGTGAAAAATCACTTATATTTATTTGACCCCCCTGGGAAGCCGAGCGTGCTGACCATTACACTACAGAGGCGGAGGCGGGAGTTCTATATATATGAACCAATTTAGAAACCTTGTTCTTGAATCACTAGAACTTCACTAGAGACATCTATTGGCGAGATGTATTGATTTTATCTTATTTTTATTCTTTATATAACATTTATAACATGTAAGTAGTTTAAAACAACTTGAATTGATGTGTTCTTTCTTCTCAATATGTTAATGGTAAAATAGTACCGTATAAATAAATAATAAATAAATAAATTAAAGAACTGAAGAATCCGCCGTGTACAGACATTTTGAATCCTAGCATTTTCAATGCGTTACCACTGACCGCCTCCATGTGATGGTGAGATGATGTCTCTGTCTCCCCTCCAGACTGTCGTCGTGCCGGGGCGCGGAGGGCCCGGGGGGCTCGGCCATCGAGCGGCTCGAGGCGCTCAGCGACCTGCAGCTGCCGCCCTCCAGCTTCCTGCAGGACATCAGCCAGAGCCTGGCCGCGCCCGACCAATGGGTGAGTGCACACTCTTCACTCTTATCCCAATCGAGGCAAGAGCAGATACTTCTAGAACAAAATCTCGAAACTATCCTAACCAAAACAAGCCGACGCAGACTGTGCGCCTAAAGTGCGGTACTGCTATACAAGAGGACTGTCATATAGTACCTGCCGCAGCCTGGTATATCACGGTTGATGACTTGATGACTTGGCGGACAGTCTATATCGGCGTGCCCGCCGTGCGTTTGGCACACAGTCTGTCAGTTTGGACGCGCATTTGGGGCACAGCCCGTGCCGGCTTGGATAGCACCTGCCGCGCAGTTATATTTGACAGTCTATCTTCTACATCAGAGTCGGCTTGGATAGCGGCACCGCGCATTAGGCGCACAGTCTGCCGGCTTGTTTTTGTTTGGATAGTTTCCGCCGCACGTTTGGCACACAGTCTGTGCCGGTTTGGATGGTGCTCGTAGCGCGTTGGTACACAGTCTGTGTAGGTTTGGATGATGCTCGCCTCGCGTTTGGCACAATCTGTGTCGGCACAGACTGTGTGCCCAACGCGCGGCGAAAACTATCCAAATCTAAACAAGCCGGCACAGACTGTGTGCCCAACGCGCGGTGGAAACTATCCAAACAAAAACAAGCCGGCACAGACTGTGCGCCTAATGCGCAGTGCAGACAGATTGTCAAAAATTAACTGCGCGGCAGTTGCTATCCAAGCCGGCACAGCCTGTGCGCCAAATGCGCGTCCAAACTGACAGACTGTGCGCCAAGTCATCAAACCGTGATATACCAGGCTGCGGCAGGTACTATATGACAGTCCTCTTGTATAGCAGTACCGCACTTCAGGCGCACAGTCTGTGTCGGTTCGTTTTAGTTTGGATAGTTTCCGCCGCGCTTTGGGCACCCCGTCCGTGCCTCAGTCAAAAATGGCCCGAGAATTTTTTGTTCTTATCATCGACCTTAGGCCTTTTTAGCTCAATTATCGGATGATACTTTAAGGCCATTTGACTCGTTGTTCTTATGACGATGAGTAGAATGCCTGGCAAAATTGGCCAGAGAATTTTTTTATCTTCCGGGCCTTTTAGCTCGCGAAGTTACACTCGTGTACTAACTAATATTACCAATGACTACAGCTGTCCGGAGCCGAGACGGACGTCAGACTGGACGCCCTCCACTCGGAGAGTCCCGGCCTGATGGGCTGCGGCGACTCGGAGCCCTGCGATGACCAGGCAAGTCGGCCTTCCCTCACTCGCTTGACTAACTGACCAGCTGACCAAAACGCCTAATTTATTATTATTAATAATAATAAAACCCTTATCCACACCCCAATGGTGCATAGGGCACTGCGTCATATAAACGCAGTGTTATCTTGATCGTTTACACATGAAGGAAAGGTGATCGGCCTTCCGCTTCAGGTACCAGTCCAGGGTAATATTGAATAAATATGACAGTGAAAAAATCACTATTATTTATTTTACCCCCCTTGGGAATCGAACCCGGGACCTCCAGAACGGTAGTCGAGCGTGCTGACCATTACACTACGGAGGCTATTATTATTACTTTGTTAATTTATTTATTTAAACTTCATGTACAGAAAAGAAATAAGTACATAAGGCTTATTGCTATATAGCGATATCTTCCAGCCAACCAAAAACAGACTAGTAGTGATATTGGTCAAAACGTTTGATACCATATATAGCTGTTTGCAATCAGAGGGTAGACAGTGCTTGAACATTTAAAAAACATTGATGATAATAATTAGGAAGGCTAAGGGAGAAGGGAGTTTAGGGAAGGAGGTAGAGGGAAAAACTAAGGGACATGGTTTGATGGACAGTTTACGGATAAATGGTTTATAGAAAAAAAGAAACGTGTGTCGGGATGGTTTGGACATGTCGCTCACTCCTTTCAAGAACGTCATAAATCAAAAATCGTCGATTTTCAGTTGTGCATGTTTTCGGAATGCCCAAAAAATGTACTATATCCCAGCAAAAGTGGCATATTTTTAACTTAATATATACCCGCTACAGGGCAGAAAGTGTTGTTTTTGCATTTTGAAGAAAAGGTATTGTTTAATTATTTTTTTAAATATACTAAATATTTTTCAAATGGAGAAAAAACCTTCAGGTTTTACCTAAAAAGATCTGTTGCGCAGTAAAAAGTTCAATAAGTGGCTTGATATTTTTTTCTCATACATTGTATTATATTTTTAAACTTTAAAAACGTTCTCCTGAAAAATCAAGTATTTTGATTTATGACATTCTTGAAAGGAGTGAGCGATGTGGAATGTATGAGGGAGGAAAGAACAGTTCTGCTACTCTACTGACAGTATACAAAAGACACTTTTAAGCGTTTCCCGCAAACAATGTGTTAGTATATATTGTGGGTGTACTAGTAAAAAACGTTAACTCTAAAATCTCCGTTTGAATAATCCGCGTTATTTAAAGCTTTTAGCCTGAATAAAATACCCGCTATTAAAATAAAAGTTAAATTTACTCGTAAAACCACATATATCGCTCACTCCTTTCAACAACGTCATAAATAAAAAATTTACAATTTTCAGTTGTGCATGTTTTCGGAACGCCCAGAAAATGTACTATATCCCAGCAAAAGCGGCACACTTTTAACTTAATATTTACCCGATACAGGGCAGAAAGTGTTGTTTTTGCATTTTGGAGAAAAGGTATTGTTTAATTATTTTTTAAAAATATTTTTCAAATGGAGAAAAAACCTTCAGGTTTTAACTAAAAAGATCTGTTGCACAGTAAAAAGTTCAATAAGTGGCTTGATATTTAATTTTTAATACATTTCATTATATTTTTAAACTTTAAAAACAATCTCCTGAAAAATCTAGTTTTTCGATGTATGACGTTGTTGAAAGGAGTGAGCGATATATGACATTTGAAACTACTTGCTAGGAACAAACTACTTGCATAAATATAAATGTGACATTTCAAACTACTTGCAAGGAACAAACTACTTGCATTTTGCAAGGAACGTTGAAAACTTTATAATATCGCTCACTCCTTTCAAGAACGTCATAAATCAAAAAACTTGATTTTTCAGGAGAACGTTTTTAATGTTTTAAAATATAACATAGTGTATTTAAAATAAATATCAAACCTCTTATTGAACTTTTTACTGTGCAACAGATCTTTTTAGGTAAAACCTGAAGATTTTTTCTCCATTTGAAAAATATTTAATATATTTAAAAAAATAATTAAACAATACATTTTCTTCAAAATGCAAAAACAACATTTTCTGCCCTGTAGCGGGTAAATATAAAGTTAAAAATATGCCTCTTTTGCTGGGATATAGTACATTTTCTGGGCATTCCGAAAACATGCACAACTGGAAATTGACGATTTTTGATTTATGACGTTCTTGAAAGGAGTGAGCGATATGCGTCATTAGTCGAAAATGCATATTTTTGAGGTAACGTATTTTGTCAGTACACTAACTAACTAACTAGTTAGTGTACTGACAAAAAACGTTACCTCGAAAATATGCATTTTCGACTAATGACGCATATTATAAAGTTTTCAACGTTCCTTGCAAAATGCAAGTAGTTTGTTCAAGTACAAGTAGTTTTTCGAGGTAACGTTTTTTGTCAGTACACCCACAGTATAATATTGTATGCTGAGAATGCAGAGTGAATTGCACATATTGGTAAATGGAATTTTGCTAGGACACGCAGTGTGCACATTCTGGGAAATTGCTTTTAGTTGATATATGTATATATTCCTATAATATCCCTTTGACTACCGGGATTTTTCAGCCTACTATCCCAGAAAGACTGGGAATTAACCAAAAAAAAAAATACAATAATTGAACATTTTTACACAATCCTGAATTTTATTCATTTAAAGAACAATTAAAATATGGAACAAAGGCAAAATAAATTAATGGGTAAATGATCGAGAGTTAATTCTATGAAAATTGTAAAATTGTTTATATTTCAAAAAAATTCTCTCACTTTTCGTGTGTATATTAGGTTAAAATGGATAAAAACAGTAAAAATGTATGTAAAAAGAACTCCACCGAAAAGACACACAAGGTGGCTGTTGCCGACGGAGGTTAGAGGTCAATATAAAATATGGAACAAAGGCAAAATAAAGGAATGGGTAAATAATCAAGAGTTAATTTTATGAAAATTGTAAAATGTTTATATTCTTAATTTCTCTCTCTTTTTTGTGTGTATATTAGGTTAAAATCGTTGAAAACAATAAAACATGTATTAAAAAAGAACTTCACCGACAAGACACACACGGTGCAACAAAAAAAAGTTCTTGATATGTAAAAATTGTGACGTATCTGGCATTTCTCGCTAGAATACCTAAAGCCAATATATATCAAATTTTAGTAGCCAAAGGGTTAGTGAAAAAAAAACGCCACATTAGTACTTTTAAAAATTTTCGACGAGTCGGCGATTTCGAATCGCATTCGTTCGCGCGCCTCGCGCCAGACTGACTTGCGAAATTGCACCTGCCGGATGAGGCGTCGTCAGAGTCGGCGACTCTGCGAGGTCGCCAGGCGCGCTCCCCCCGCTAATGGTCGTTGTGTGACGCAGGACGAGGGCGCGGACCCGGAGCCGGGCGACCTGGACTCGGGGATGCAGTCCTCGGCCACTCCCGACCAGATCGCGGCCTGGGTGGACGCCTTCGACCCGTATCTCTTCATCAAGCAGGTGAGGCTGGCATCATTATGTATCTTTCAAAACCATCAAAATTTCAGGTATCATATTGTATCTTTCAAAACCATCAAAATGTCGGGCATCATTTTGTATCTTTCAAAACCATCAAAATGTCAGGCATCTGTATCTTTCATAACCATCAAAATTTCAAGTATCATTTTGTAACTTTCAAATACATAAAAATTTCAGGTATCATGTTGTATCTTTTAAATACGTCATAATGTCGGGTATTATTTTGTATCTTTCAAAACCATCAAAATTTCAGGTATCATTTTGTATCTTTCAAAACCATCAAAATTTCAGGTATCATTTTGTATCTTTCAAAACCATCAAAATTTCAGGTATCATTTTGTATCTTTCAAAACCATCAAAATTTCAGGTATCATTTTGTATCTTTCAAAACCATCAAAATGTCAGGCATCATTTTGTATCTTTCAAAACCATCAAAATGTCAGGCATTAACTAACTAACATTTATGGCATTAAAAACATAAATTAAAATGTACGCAAGAAGACTCTTGTTTAAAGATGTAGAAGGATCCCATATGGGAATTCCCCCTCAGGCACATGGAACAGGTATTGTTCAGCATATCTTCCTACAGGCATAACCATCGGCAGGTTGCTCCTGTGTATAGGAATGGGAAACTATCTATGCCGACGCTGTCCTTAGCTAACTATCGGGAACATACAGACCGATGCTCCGGATAATTTAAGGATTATCCATCATACCGCGCAACAATGGATAGAAATGCCTCATCAAATGCACATTCCTTCTAGTCCCTAAACTGTTGTAGCCGAGCATACCCTGGAGGAACTCGGTCGGGTAGAGCCAAGGATAATAGCATATTGGACATTTGTGAACCAGACAGCTGCAGTATACAAACAGATCGATGAAATTGTCACAAATGTGTACCAACACTGGCGTCAGCCACTTGACGGATGTCATATTTTCCACTCAATGGAAAAAAATTAAAAAAGCTTAAAAGGACACATTCAGAATGTTGGATACTTTAGAAAAGCTATTTATCTGTGTGTTTTTTTGCCCACGCAGCTGCCGCCCCTGGAGACCGTGCTGCCCGGGGCGCCGCGCGGCCGCTGTCCGGCCCTGCCTCTGAAGACGCGCACCAGTCCGGAGCTGAGCCTGGTGAGTGCCCAATGCTCCATCCCTATATCCCACATTCAGACTTGCGTTCAACAACCGACTCACGCAAGACCTCCATCTTTCTACATATTAATATAAATTCGGTAGTGTAGAGGCAAAGGGGTATATCTGTCTCAGACCAAATTCTACAGGAGAGCAAAAAGAAACTTGTGAAAATAAATAACGCATTTGTTTTACGTATTTTTAAGCGTACATATCGTAGTCATACAGGAGAAAGTGACCAAGTGTATTTTTTACAAAAACGTTATCATTGACTATTTGATATCTTACTAGCTTAATATTGCTTAACCGGATCCACGCGGCTCGCATAACCGTATGTGTTTTCATAAAACATGTCCCATACGCGGCTGACATAACCGTATGTGTTTTTACTTTGCTCCAAGTTTCGAACCTCAGTTCAACTTGGAGGGATTTTTTCATGGTGTGGAACTTTGGATAAAATAATACGTCAATCCTCGGCCTTATGACATCTGTTGAAATATCTGACTAATAATTTGTAACATCACAAGGATAAATAAAAGAACAGATCCCTGATTTTTCTTGCGGTCGGTAATTAGTCCGCGCCATTATCATGCCCCATATCTGTCTCACTCTCGACGCTACGCATCGCCAGTGGGTAAGAGTGACACACGATGCGTGCTTTGATTTATTTATGTTACGATCTTATTTGTTTATATTACGATATATTTCAAGAATAATGTGACACAAGTGTATTATAGAGTACCAAAAAGGCACAATGAATCCCATTGAACGTTTTTGTTTAGGAAAATAAATCGTTTCTTAACTAAATACATGATAAAAGTAATCATTTTAAAAACGGTGAAATACCGCCGCGTACGGGCGCCTCTCAGGTACAAAGTTGACGCGGTCAAAAGGTTAATATAGCTTAACACATTTTCTCTCCCAGTATATAACAATCATATGGCACACTTCAATTCCATTTCTAGGATGCTAAGATTGTATAATAATTCAGAAAATACTGATAATGTGACCACCGACATATTTAATCTATTATCCTTGGCTCTACCCGACCCAGTTTCTCCAGGGTATGCTCGGCTACAACAGTTTAGAGACTAGAAGGAATGTGTATTTGATTACGCATTTTTATCCATTGTTGCGCGGTATGATGGATAATCCTGAAATTATCCGGAGCATTGGTCTGTATGTTCCCGATAGTTACCTGAGACAGCGTCGGCATAGATTGTTTCACATTCCAACCTGCCGATGGTTATGTCTGTAGGAAGAGCTACCGCTATGTTGAACAATATCACATTGGATATTGATCTGTTCCATGTGTCCGTAGGAGTTTTCCGAAGCGGGATTCTTCTACACCTTTAAGTCTTACTTTTAATATATACGCCTTGAATATTGTTTGTTAATAATAATAAAAACCCTTATCCGCACCCCAATGGTGCATAGAGCACTGCTTCATATAAACGCAGTGTTATCTTGATCGTTTACACATGAAGGAAAGGTGATCAGCCCTCCGCTTCTGGTATCAGTCCAGGGTAATATTGAATAAATATTACAGTGAAAAAATCACTTATATTTATTTGACTCCCCCCCCTGGGAATCGAACCCGGGACCTCCAGAACGGTAGCCGAGCGTGCTGACCATTACACTACGGAGGCGGATAAAAGACATGAATTTATTAGCCAGTAATAACACTTGAGAATGATCCATTATCCGTAACTATTCTCTCGGCTCTGGACCACTCCTGATGGACCCTAACCCTGTTGCAGGTTTTGGACCTGGACGAGACCCTGGTCCACTGCTCGCTGCAAGAGCTCGCCGACGCCTCCTTCAACTTCCCTGTGCTGTTTCAGGACTGCCGCTACACCGTGAGTACAACAGTCAGCTCCGCGCCTCCAAGTTCGGCCGACAGTCGACCGCTGTCGTCCGAACTGACAGACAGTTTTCCAAATGCTTCTAATCAAGCAATTTGTCAGAGGCGTAATTGTTAACACGAATATTGGTATGCTGAAAAAATTGTCACGATAGTGAGATACCTCCATGTACGGGATATGATACGAACTACGCACGGTGGAATGTTCTTTTGGTGGTTTTATGTACGCTTGAAGAAAAAATGTGTGATATGCATCGCGGGCCACAAGAAGACACCTGGGTTGGCCACCCTCGAACAAATGGATTAGGTTTGATGGACAGGATTCTGATGATAGATAGCAATGTCTCAGACGTTTCTTAAAAGTTATTACGTGTGTGTGTGCAGGTACACGTGCGCACGCGGCCGCACTTTGCGGAGTTCCTGTCGCGGGTGTCGCAGCTGTACGAGGTCATCCTCTTCACGGCCTCCAAGCGAGTGTACGCCGACAAGCTGCTCAACCTGCTGGACCCCGCGCGCCGGTGGATCAAGTACAGGTCACAACCATAACCAACCCCTCAAATACAGGTCAAACGGATCATCGCATCACCCCAAATACAGGTCGGGTGGATCGTTCATTTGCTCGTCCATCGTAAACACCCCCTCAAATACAGGTCAAACAGGTCATCGCATCACCCCAATCGGGTCGGGTGGATCGTTCATTTGCTCGTCCGTCGTAGCCACCCCCTCAAATACAGGTCAAACGGATTATTCATTTACTCTTCCGTCATTGCATCACCCCAAATACAGGTAATCAAATAGATTTTTTAAGATGATGAATATGGAAGTCTGGGCATTTACGGGGCTTATGACCATCATAGGCTGGTTTACAAGTGATCAACTTTACACACGTGTAACATTCACCAATTCTACCTATTATTGACAGTCACACTACTCAAATTCTTGGAAGTTCTATATATGAACCAATTTTGAAACATTGTACTTGACTCACAAGAACTTCACTAGAGACATCTATTGGTGAGATGAAACTTTTTTATTAGTATTTGAGGTCCGAATCCTGGGTTATAATCACATACATGAGAAACGTTAGAAAATATCACTCTCATTTTTATTAATTTAGCTTATAATTTGACCAGTTAATTTGTTTACAACATTTTGTCATAAATGAACTGGTGTGTTTTCTACAAATTCAACGCCAAATCGACAGATAAATAAAAAAGGTACGATTGTTTGCGGGCAGGCTGTTCCGCGAGCACTGCCTCCTGGTGAACGGCAACTACATCAAGGACCTGAGCATCCTGGGCCGGGACCTCAGCAAGACGGTGATCGTGGACAACAGCCCGCAGGCCTTCGGCTACCAGCTGGAGAACGGCATCCCCATCGAGAGCTGGTTCGTGGACCGCAGCGACCGCGAGCTGCTCAACCTGCTGCCCTTCCTGGAGCACCTGGCCTCCGTGGTGAGTAGCCCCGGCGTGCTCGTGTGGGCGCTGCTACTCGCACCGGCACGGCCGCGTGAGCGGTGTGAAATGGGCCTGCATGTCTGTGCGGGTGCTTCAACTCGAGCCGGCACGCCTGTGTGGGTGCTTCATCTCGGGCCGGCAAGCTTGTGTGGGTGCTGTAACTCGGGCCGGCACGTCTATGTGAATGATGTAACTCAGGCCAGCATGTCTGTGCGGGTGCTTCAACTCGGGCCAGAACATCTGTGAGTGGTGTAAAATGGACCAGCATGTCTGTGCGGGTGCTTCAACTCGGGCCAGAACGTCTGTGTGAGTGGTGTGAAATTGGCCCTCATGTCTGTGCGGGTGCTTCAACTCGGACCAGAACGTCTGTGTGAGTGGTGTGAAATTGGCCCTCATGTCTGTGCGGGTGCTTCAACTCGGGCCAGAACGTCTGTGTGAGTGGTGTAAAATTGGCCGTCATGCTTGGGTGGGTGCTGTATATCAGGCCGCCACATTGTCTGTGTGGGTGCTTCAACCCGGGCCGGCATGCTGGCGTGGGTGCTGCAAATCAGGCCGGCACCTTGTCTGTGTGGGTGCTGTAATTCTAGCCGCCACGTTTGTGTGTTGCGGTCAAGGCGGGCGGCGTGGCTCGCCCCGTTTGTAACCGACGCCCCCCTAAATGTGTCGCAAATGTGTGCTTGCAGAAGGAGGACGTCAGACCGCACATCCGGGAAAAGTACAAGCTGTTCACCTACCTGCCGCCCGACTAGCTCTCGCTGGAGCCCAGACCACAAACTGATCCCATGGACGGTGTATTTTTTTAGAAATTGTGTCCTTTAATTATGTGTATTTTTTTGGCCTGCGTCGAAAACGCGACTCGGGCGCTCTCTCTCTATATAAATATATATATATATATATATATATATATATATATATAAATATATATATATATATATATATATATATATATATATATATATATATATATATATATATATATATATATATATATATATATATATATATATATATATATATATATATATATATATATATATATATATATATATATATATATATATATATATATATATATATATATATATATATATATATATATATATATATATATATATATATATATATATATATATATATATATAAGGTCTTCAAAAGTTGTACGCGGCGGACACCGCGCTTTGGACTGTGACAATTTGAAATCAATGGCATTTAAAAAAATATTTCAATGGATTTTTCTCACGATGTTGGCTTATCGGCTATTAACATGAAAAATCACAAGACTATCGGTAACGTTCATATTGAAATCTGTAGGGGACTAAGGGAGATATGAAGGTTTAAACTTTACATGTTTTAATACAACTAAAAACGGACACCGCTATATGTCATAAAATTTTACGTCATCGGGTGTGTTATGGGGCGTATCCCTTTATGTATCTGCTTCGTAGAGCCGTAATAGCAGTTGTGATGATTCGTTTCTGTGACGTCATTCGTTACCGACCTACGAAAACAATGTTTTAACGAAGGCGATTTTGCAAATAAAAATGACGAATGAAAATATTCTAAACAAAATATTGAACGCAAAGACAAGAGTGGTGTGGCGTTCGATTCTCTCTGCCTACCCCCGCGGAGAAGCGGCGCGACGGCCAGTTTCTCTTCAAATTCTCACAGTTTCAAAGTCGGGCGTGCCCATTATCGGAATACTCACTTGTGTCGTCTTTCTCTGTAATTCGATCAATTTTATTTGTATTTTAAAACATTGTCAAATTCGGGCAATGTCAATATTGAATTTATTATTGAATTGTGAAACAATTTTTTTTTAAATATCTAGAAACATGTGTTCCTCCTTATGTGTTATTTTTTTTAAATAATTAAAATAATATTTTATCATTTAAAAACAAAATGTGTACGGATATGTATGTGTATGTATACATATCGCTCACTCCTTTCAAGAACGTCATAAATCAAAAATCGTCAATTTTCAGTTGTACATGTTTTCGGAATGCCCAGAAAATGTACTATATCCCAGCAAAAGTGGCATATTTTTTACTTAATATTTACCCGCTACAGGGCAGAAAGTATTGTTTTTGCATTTTGAAGAAAAGGTATTGTTTAATTATTTTTTTAAATATACTAAATATTTTTCAAATGGAGAAAAAACCTTCAGGTTTTACCTAAAAAGATCTGTTACACAGTAAAAAGTTCGATACGTGGATTGATATTTATTTTTGATATATTGTATTATATTTTAAAACTTTAAAAACGTTCTCCTGAGAAATCAAGTTTTTTGATTTATGACGTTCTTGGAAGGAGTGAGCGATATGTATAATTATACAGTATCGAACAGATTAATTGAAACATTACTTTTTTTGTCGTATTTTCGTAAAAAGTTTTGTAAAATCTTTAATTTATTAGTTATATCACAAATTAATATTTAATATGATCTCATTTGGGCTGAATCAATGATTTAACTCTTCTTGGCATTATTATATAAGGTTTTGGCACGTGCATGCCATTTTTTCGTCTCGAAACCATACCTGAATTATGGACAAAATGAGCTGTTCCACCGTAGTGCAATCAATTTCCGAGAGCCGATTCTCACAGATTGCCGATAGATTTTCAATTACGTTTATGTCTGGCAAAATTCTAGACCAGTCCATTGTTTAACACAGTTCATTGTTTTTGTGTGAAAAATTTCATAATTTTTTTGGATTTGTGGCAGGGGGCTAAATTCGCTGAAATATCCCGTTACCATTTGACCTCCGGTTTTTGTATCCCTGGTAGTATCTTTTCCAGTAGAATTGGGTGGCACTTCTCGCTCATCTCAGTCTCTGACACAAGCGGCCTTGTTCCGTAATACGAGGAACACTTACAAAAACTTTTTTTTTTAAAGGGTGATGAGAAGGCGAAAAATAGTTTTGTTGCAATCAATCTGTTTGATACTGGATATATCGCTCACTCCTTTCAAGAACGTCATAAATCAAAAATCGTCAATTTTCAGTTGAACATATTTTCGGAATACCCAGAAAATGTACTATATCCCAGAAAAAGAGGCATATTTTTAACTTAATATTTCCCCGTTACATGGCAGAAAGTGTTGTTTTTGCATTTTGAAGAAAAGGTATTGTTTAATTATTTTTTGAAATAAACTAAATATTTTTCAAATGTAGAAAAAATCTTCAGGTTTTACCTAAAAAGATCTGTTGCGTAGTAAAAAGTTCAATAAGTGGCTAGATATTTATTTTTAAAACATTGTATTATATTTTTAAACTTTAAAAACGGTCTCCTGAAAAATCAAGTATTTTGATTTATGACGTTCTTGAAAGGAGTGGGCGATATCATATGTATGTATAAAATAATTGATAAATTTTTTTTAATGTCATGAGCACAATTTTAAACGTTTTTTTAAACATATTTTTCAATGTATCAATTATGTTTTAAGTTTTAATTACGAAAGTAAGTATTCAGTCTTAGTGAAAAATGGTTGTAACATGTAGCCCGTAATGATCTTAGATTACGCTTTATTTTTTATATATAATTTTGTTACAAACACAAGGTGTTTATAAATTTCTAGATTAGAAAGAATAAATTGATCTTTGACTTCGAGATTTTGTCAATATCTTGACAGAGACAAAGAAGCCTATTAAGATGGGAATACGGACGCCCGGGTATTTACGGCGCCTACGGCCAATGGCGTGCATCCTATATGGGCAGTAAAGCAGTGCCTATGCACTAATGTGTAAAGGCAACTAGGCGTAACTCGAGATGCGGCTGTTTGGCGTAACACGGCCCAAAGCATTCTTATAACTGGCCTCTGTCATATACAATCACAGATTTCGTTCCATCTCTTTCCTTCACCGAGATATTCATTATCCAAATAGCCGCAAAATTGTATTAATTTGATACGCGTGTTGGCAAATAGCATTATTTTAAGTTGACATAAAATCGTTTATCTCAAAACTACTGTTTTTAACTTGCGGCTATTTGCCTTTGCACACTAGCCCAACCCCAGTGCCTACTCTGATTGAAAAATCTGTGCACGCCACTGCCTGCGGCTTGCCGTTGGCCGTTTGAATTTCCCCATTTATACGCCGTGTGGCGATCGCCATTCCGCCAATGATTGCCAAGAAATTAGAAAAATTATATTCACGCTGGAAATTATTGAAATTTGAAAGGAATAAGTAGGTTAGCAACTTTACCATTTCGATAGACTTCTTCGTCTATGTTGAGAGCTTGATGAAAATCTTGATTTGTGAACAAAATTTGGATACTCAAAATATTATAATGACCCCTGTAAAAAAATGTAATAAATAATAGATCAATGTATAATCCTTGTTAGAGCAACTACTTGTCAAATTGTATCTGTGTATCGTAATTTCACACGACCGTGGTCCTGAGTCTCAAATATGGTCCAAAACCTTGACTGGTCTATAGTCTCAGCTATGGTCCTATATCTTGACTGTGGTCCAAAACCTTGACTGGTCTATAGTCTCAGCTATGGTCCTATATCTTGACTGTGGTCCAAAACCTTGACTGGTCTATAGTCTCAGCTATGGTCCTATATCTCGACTATGGTCCAAAACCTTGACTGGTCTATAGTCTCGACAATGGTCCTATAGCTCGACTATGGTCCAAAATCTTGACTGGTCTATAGTCTTGACTATGGTCCTATAGCTCGACTATGGTCCTATACCTCGACTATGGTCCAAAACCTTGACTGGTCTATAGTCTCGACTATGGTCCAAAACCTTGACTGGTCCGTAGTCTCAGCTTTGGTCCTATATCTTCACCATGGTCCCAAACCTTGACTGCTAAAATCCATAGGATTATATAAGATATAGATCTTGACTGTGGTCCAAAACCTTGACTGGTCTATAGTCTCAGCTATGGTCCTATACCTCGACTATAGTCCAAAAAGCCACACGAGTGACATCTGGCAAGCCGTCAAGCTATTAATTGGGAGACAACGCTTATTTTTAAAGTTATTTTTGGACACAGTTGTGTGAGATTACCAAGCAAAAGATGGAATTGTTTTGTTTTTTAATGTGTAAAAAGGATTTATTCTAAACTGCAATTCATGTTTAATGAAAATTTCATTGAATTTATTGTACTACGATGTTATGTATGTCTATTTTTTTTTTCTATACTAATTTCAACCGATTGGTCCCGAATTTCTAGTTCAGGTCACCGTTTTGAATCCGTCTCAATTTATTTATCTACTCTCGAATATCGCACGTTTATAAAACCTGAACTTGAAAGGCGGTCACAAATATAAGCATGAAACACTCGCACTAGACCAGTTTATATAATATATATAAAACCCTTATCCGCACCCAAATGGTGCATAGGGCACTGTGTCATATAAACGCAGTGTTATCTTGATCGTTTATACATGAAGGAAAGGTGATCAGCCCTCCGCTTGAAAGGCGGTCACAAATATAAGCATGAAACACTTGCACTAGACCAGTTTATATTATATATATATATATATATATATATATATATATATATATATATATATATATATATATATATATATATATATATATATATAAAACCCTTATCCGCACCCAAATGGTGCATAGGGCACTGTGTCATATAAACGCAGCGTTATCTTGATCGTTTATACATGAAGGAAAGGTGATCAGCCCTCCGCTTCAGGTACCAGTCCATGGTAATTATGAATAAATATTACAGTGAAAAAATCACTAATATTTATTTTACCCCCCTTGGGAATCGAACCCGGGACCTCCAGAACGGTAGCCGAGCGTGCTGACCATTACACTACGGAGGCGGACAACCAGTAGACCAGTTTAGAGTTTATTAACTCTTACCACTCTGTAGGCCAGGCATTCTGGCCCGTATGATTCTAGTAGGCAGCTCCGTGGGCCACAATGTCTGGCCCGGCGCGGGTGTAACTCTTATCACTGATTCCTCTATCGCCCGAGTATTTTCTACCAAAAAAATATTTCAGATAAATACAGTTAATCTTAATTAACACGGTCATACGAATTGCCGGACAGGGTGTCCCAAAATTAGGGAACAAAAATATTTATTATGATTGGTAGAAAAACGTCACATTTTTTTGATCAGAGTAGCCGGTCAGTTGTGAGAAAAAATGGTCAGAGTGGAAAGGGTTAACCTTATATCTCTAAAATTAGCCGTCATATTTAGGTAAAGTAAAAAGCAATGTCAAAAATTTATGTATTTTAATTTTTAAATCAAACACAGATTTCAACAGTCTACAAAGTTGTATTTTATTGTTGAAAAACACATAACTAGGCGAAACAATTGTCACAATATCAATTTTTAAGTTTGTTTTTAACAATAAAATTCTAACCCTTATCCGCACCCAATGGTGCATAGGGCACTGCATCGTGTTATCTTGATCGTTAACACATGAAGGAAAGGCGATCAGCGCTTCAGGTACCAGTCCAGGGTAATATTGAATATTAATTAAAAAAATACTTAATAAATATAACTATTTCTTAAAATCCACTGTGACACGTGTTTTGATGCATTCCGCAGCATTTTCGAACACCGTATACGGTGCGGAATGCATCGAAACACGTGTCACAGTAGATTTTTAAGAAATAGTTGTATTTACTAAGTAAAATTATTTATTAAAAATCGATAGGTTTTACCACAAAGTGACTGCCGAATCAATTGATATTGAATAAATATTAGAGTGAAAAAATGCTTATATTTATTTGATCCCCCCTGGGAATCGAACCCCGGACCTCCAGTACGGTAGCCGAGTGTGCTGACCATTACACCACGGAGGCGGACAACAAAATACAAACTCATAAAAGTCTCTTTGTTTGATTTGACAATTAATACAAGACAAATGTTTGTGACCCGAGAACATCTACGGTTCTCAAAACTAATGTTTGCGTTAATGACCTCATAAGTTGTGTCATGCGAGTGTTTAATTCATATTGAAATCGGAGCCAATTCCAAATCAACAAACAGAAAATTAAAATTGGTTCCCTGACCTAGAAATTTTATTTGTAAGAGGAATTTTTAAATGTTTTTTTAACGCGGTACAGTAAAGCCTCGGTATGACGGACCCTGTATTTGACTATGTTCGGTTATAACGGACGAAAAATCCGAGTAGACGAAGATGACTTGTTTCGGGTGAAAAAGTCGCATGGCCTCTCGGCTCCTGCGATCTTCGTTTGTTTGTCATGTCGTGGTTTTACTGTATTTCTTTTTTAAATATTTAGTGATCACGTGATAAACCATGTAATATTTATATATACATAATATAATATGTATAATTATTCTAAGTGTTGTGCTGATATATCGCTCACTCCTTTCAAGAACGTCATAAATCAAAAATCGTCAATTTTCAGTTGTGCACGTTTTCGGAATGCCCAGAAAATTTACTATATCCCAGCAAAAGCGGCATATTTTTAACTTAATATTTACCCGCTACAGGGCGGAAAGTGTTGTTTTTTCATTTTGAAGAAAATGTATTGTTTAATTATTTTTTTCAATAAACTAAATATTTTTCAAAAGGAGAAAAAAACTTCAGATTTTACCTAAAAAGATCTGTTGCACAGTAAAAAGTTCAGTAAGTGGCTTGATATATATTTTTAATACATTGTATTATATTTTTAAACTTAAAAAACGTTCTCCTGAAAAATCAAGTATTTTGATTTATGACGTTCTTGAAAGGAGTGAGCGATATATTTTTGTTAAATAATTTCAAAAAATTTATTTCCCATAAAATAACAAAATTCCAGTGAAGTTGTGTATGTTTTTTCATATTACTATTCACGCTATTATATGTTTACAGTTTTTTTTAAAATATATATTACAATATTTGCATGTACAAAAAAAAACACTTCTTTGTCTCTGTTGAGTTGATATCTTCAAATAGGCAGTTTTGATGATGTTTTTAACTACCCTGTTCAGGCACAAGTCATGATATGAAAAACAATATATATATATATATATATATATATATATATATATATATATATATATATATATATATATATATATATATATATATGTATTTATTCCATTTATTGACTGTTGTTGTTTATTATATACGCAATGGGCTGAGAAGGGACACCAAGCAGGTCGTTAGTTGTTAACTAAACCTGAACAGGAATATACAGTGAGGGCAATTTTTTTGTTTATTTTATTTTAAGCATTATTTTTAATTCTTGACTATGCTTCTTTTTATAAAATATAAATCTATATATATAAAATACTTTTTTTTTAACCAACGTTTTTATTTTATTATTTAAAAATAATTTATTTTTCTTTTATTTAAAATAGTAAAAAAAAAAAAAAACAGCTAATTAGCATTACGCCAATGGAACGCCAGTGTATTTGCAAACGTGGCTCTTCCACATTCACGCACCTCCTCATTCATAACCGCCGATTATTCCCGCTTCCTGACCGAACTGACAACGCCCGAGTGTTTGGAATACTTGATCGTGCCAAGTTTTCCTCGGTCTTTCGCTGCTCCCATTTCCAGCTACGCTTGCCTCATAAATTTGTTTTACCGTTTTCTCTTCACTCGTTCATTTCACAAGCAGAGGAAGACCTAGGGAAACTTGGGTATGCATGAGGAGATGTGTGAATTTGGAAGAGTCTGTCCATTAGTCAATGATATCAATGTTTCATGGCATGACATTTTGAGTGTGTCTAAATCTTTGTTCACAAAATCCGGGTTCGCCCACTAAAGCAGAGGAAGACCGAGGAAAACTTGGCATGTTGCAAGTATTTTAAATGCTTGAAAGCGGCCAGGTCAGCAGTCGGATTAATTGGCCTGTATGTATGAGGAGAGGCGAAGATTGTTTGCGAAGACAGTCGGTGTGGCGTTGTATTCCCTCTGCCTATCCCGCAGGGGAAGCAGCGTGATGGTTAGTCAGTTTACAAAAATATATGAAATAAGTGTAATCCGTTTGAAGGAAAAAATTTAATATAAAAAATTCCAATACCATTATAGAAAAATTTAAATAAGTAGACGTGCTGTAAATAAATTTATAGGAAAAAATGAACTGTGTAAAAAAAAAGTTAAAACTTTCGTATTTAATATAGCATAATTTAATATAGTATTTAATATAGTAATCCGTATTTAATATAGTGTCCGCCTCCGTAGTGTAATGGTCAGCACGCTCGGCCACCGTTCTGGAGGTCCCGGGTTCGATTCCCAGGGGGGGTCAAATAAATATGAGTGATTTTTTCACTGTAATATTTATTCAATATTACCCTGGACTTATACCTGAAGCGGAGGGCTGATCACCTTTCCTTCATTTGTAAACGATCAAGATAACACTGCGTTTACATGAAGCAGTGCCCTATGCACCATTGGGGTGCGGATAAGGGTTTTATTATTATTATTAATATAGTAATAATAATAAATTAGGCGTTTTGTTGTAGTTAACATTGTAAAAAATCAATATCCTTGGTACTTGAATATTCGTATGTAAGTAAAGAAAATTAGATTGTCACAGAGGATGCACTGAATCATTTTTTGTTTTTGTTTTGTCTCATCAGTTTAGTATCCAAGATAATTGAAACGGTTTTTGTGACTAAAAATGCGTTTCGCTGAACGTGACAGCAAAATGAGCAAAAATACATGTGTAAAAATGAGCAATATGGGTATATTACATGATTTATACAATATAAGCCAGAAAAAGAATAACACATTTGATAAAAGAGCAATAATTTGAAGAAGGAAATAAAATGCGTGTAATACAATACGAAGAACTTTTTTTTAACATGTGAAAAAGAGCGATTATAAGTGTGGAAATAGGAGCGTAATACGTGTGAAAGAGAGCGATTATAAGTGTAGAAATAGGAGCGTAATACGTGTGAAAGAGAGCGATTATAAGTGTGGAAATAAGAGCATTAATGCGTGTGAAAGAGAGCAATTATAAGTGTGGAAATAAGAGCAATAATACGTGTGATGGAGAGCGATTATAAGTGTGGAAATAAGAGCAATAATACGTGTGATGGAGAGCGATTATAAGTGTGGAAATAAGAGCATTAATGCGTGTGAAAGAGAGCAATTATAAGTGTGGAAATAAGAGCAATAATACGTGTGATGGAGAGCGATTATAAGTGTGGAAATAAGAGCAATAATACGTGTGATAGAGAGCGATTATAAGTGTGGAAATAAGAGCAATAATGCGTGTGAAAGAGAGCGATTATAAGTGTGGAAATAAGAGCAATAATGCTTGTGAAACAGAGCAATTATAAGTGTGGAAATAAGAGCAATAATGCTTGTGAAAGAGAGCGATTATAAGTGTGGAAATAAGAGCAATAATGCTTGTGAAACAGAGCAATTATAAGTGTGGAAATAAGAGCAATAATGCTTGTGAAAGAGAGCGATTATAAGTGTGGAAATAAGAGCAATAATACGTGTGAAAGAGAGCAATTATAAGTGTGGAAATAAGAGCAATAATATGAGTGAAAGAGAGCGATTACAAGTGTGGAAATAATAGCAATAATGCTTGTGAAAGAGAGCGATTATAAGTGTGGAAATAAGAGCAATAATATGAGTGAAAGAGAACGATTACAAGTGTGGAAATAATAGCAATAATATGTGTGAAAGAGAGTGATAATAATGTGGTTATATCCATATATTGCTCTTATATAAGAGCAATAATATTTATTAAAAAAGAACAATACTACCATGTTACTTCTACCACCACATCATCAACTGCAGGGGTAGGCAGAGAGGACCGAACGCCACACTCGTGTCCTGACACTATACTCCCCAGCATTAGTTACATTTTTCTTTTAAGCTTTATCCGCACCTAATGGTGCATAGGGCATAAAGCATTGTGGCGACGCAATGTTATCTTGATCGTTAATTGCTTGAAGGCAAGGTGATCAGCCCTGCGCTTCCTGAACCAATCCAGGGTGACATTAAATAAATATGAGAGTGAAAACCACACATTTTAATTTTGACCCCTCAGGGAATCGAACCCGGGACCTCCGGTGCGGTAGCCAACTACCCATCACGCTGCTTCCCCGTAGGAGTAGGTAGAGAGAATAAAACGGCACACCAGTTTGTCTCCACGAACAATCTTCGCCTATTCCACATTCATATCCCCCGATTATTCCGACTCCCTGACTTGCCTTTTAAGTTTTCTCGCTTTTAGATACATGATCGTGCCAAAAACTCGGTCTTCCTCTGCTCCTATTACCAGCCACATTCGCCTCATAAATTTGTGTAACCGTTTTAACTTTCTTCACCCATTTGATTCATATGCCCATCTCAACACTTCTGTTCTAATCTTATCGATAGAAATCTCAGTCTTTAAAAGTAATTTGACTTGAGATATGAAATAGAACGTTTAAGCGATGTGATGAAATATTTGTATATTTGGGGCTAACTTGAAGTATGTGCCTCTTACGGAAAAGGGGCTCAGACTGGATGGCATGTGGGGTACCTGCATATATGGGTGTATTACTGCCCTGTACTTACGTAGATGGGTGTGTAACTGTTCTATTTTAGTTCTTACAAAGATGGGTATTTTACTGCCCCGTACTTGCAAGGATGGCTCTACCACTCCCCTGTACTTATATATAGATAGGTGTATAACTGCCCTGTTCTTACAAATAAAGATATGTTACTGCCTTGTACTTGCAAGGATGGGTGTTGATGCCCCGTACTTGCAAAGATGGGTGTATTACTGCCCCGTACTTGCAAAGATGGGTGTATTACTGCCCCGTACTTACAAAGATGGGTGTATTACTGCCCCGTACTTGCAAAGATGGGTGTATTACTGCCCCGTACTTGCAAAGATGGGTGTATTACTGCCCCGTACTTGCAAAGATGGGTGTATTACTGCCCCGTACTTGCAAAGATATGTGTTACTGTCCTGTACATAAGTGGATGGGTGTATTACTGCCCTATACTTAGCGGTTAAGTCTTTCAGATTCATAAGAATAGATAGCGAATAAGTTATTGTAATAAAAACTATGTATAAAAAAAAATTACGCCGGCTATTCTCATTCCTGTTTCATTATCACCCGCACTCTTGAAACTCTCTCGGGAGGATGCTGCATGTGTTTGTTTAAAAAAAATATATATATTTCCCCTCGGATTTGGTTGTGATAGTGCTTAGCTATTTAAAAGCTTGTTTGTAGACTCTGAAAAGGGCTATAAATAACTTTCGAGAGCTCTCCGAGGAAATTTTTTTTTTTTGATGTCATTGAAAGGTGCTTTTCGACACCCTATTTAAGCTTCTTTTAAAATCCTCGGCAACCTTAATGAAGCTCCTCGATGCCTCTCGGCAGCCGAAATTCGATATAATATCGGCTTTCGGTACTCTAGTCGATATACCAGATTTTGACTACCAAGAGGCATATCATTTATATGTTACAAAAATTGAAGTTTTTAAAATATTTCGGCAGTAATGACAATGTTACAATTTTTTCTTCTCGGAATTGCTTAATATTTTTCAAAATATAATCTGTAAACTACTCGATTGTTACCCTAAACCCCGTAGGCTTTCAGAAAAGATTCTTGGAATTGACTCCGGGGCAAGATAAGTAGACTAACGCTCAATATACAAAATCCACGGTGAGATTTCAAGTACTTTAGTTCTACAACATTTTGAGTGTGTCCAAATACTTGTTCACAAAATCTGGATTATCTCCAATTACAGGAGTTATTTTCATATTAATATGAAAATAACTCCTGTAATTGGAGATAATCCAGATTTTGTGAACAAGTATTTGGACACACTCAAAATGTTGTAAATAAATTATCTGGTCAAATTATAAGCTTAATAATACAAATGAAAATTGTATTTTCTGGCGTTTCTCATGTGTGCGATTATAATCCAGGATTCGGACCTCACATACTAATATGAGAGTTTCTGCTTAATAAAAAGCTTCTTTACATCTCACCAATACGGCTGTACAAATTTAAAACACAGTAAGGGACATTTTTTTTGTAGTAGGTTTTTTTTGCATTTTTGGACTAAGCAGAGTCTACTTAGTCCATAAATGCAAAAAAAACCTACTACAAAAAAATGTCCCTTACTGTGTTTTAAATTTGGACAGCCGAATAGATGCCTCTAGTGAAGTTCTAGTGATTCAAGAACAAGGCTTCTAAATTGGTTCTTATATAGAACTTCCAAGAATTTGAGAAGTGTGGTTGTAAATAATTATATGTATATATGTATATATATATGTATATATATATATGTATATATATATATATATGTATATATATATATATATATATATATATATATATATATATATATATATGTATATATATATATATATATATATATATATATATATATATATATATATATATATATATATATATATATATAGATACATAAATAAATATATATATATATATATATATATATATATATATATATATATATATATATATATATATATATATATATATATATATATATATATATATATATATATATATATATATATCAGTGGCGTGCCCAGGGCTTACCAGTAAGGCAAGCCCATTATTTTTCAGAATAAAATCTTCTTCTCCGTCTTATTCCTCATTGCTGAGGGTTGTGACCCTTGCAGAAGCAATGACTCTTCTCCAGTTATCCCTTGACTGCGCTGCACGTAGCGCATCAACCATTGAAGTGCCTGCTGCTGCCTTAATTTGATCGGTCCATCGTGTGGGATCTTCCTCGCCCTCTCTTTCCCTCCAGGCTACCGATCACAACTAGCCGTTCCAGGCTATCCTCGTTGCCACGCACAACGTGTCTAAAGAACTGGAGAATCCGTCGGGTACAGATATTGGCCAGAGTCAAGCCATCCAAGCGTAGCCAGAATAAAATAGCGACTATGTACTTTTTTCCACATGAATTTTATTTGACCAGCAACCGGGTTTCGTCGTAACTGACATCATCGGACTGGTGGTGTCAGTTATGACGAAACCCGGTTGCTGGTCAAATAAAATTCAAGTGGAAAAAATTTCATAGTTATTTTATTCTATAAAATGCAGTTCAACCAAGAAATGTCAGGACAAAACTTTATTTAAAAAAACAATATAAAGATAAACAATGTATTGTAATGAGTGTAAAAAATGCAAAGATGTAATTTTTGTACGGAATAGCCATCACATTGAAATAAAGAAAATGTTGACTGCAGTAAAATACGTTTCTAATAGATTTTTATTATCCACTTATTAGATTAAAACCAATATTTTTAGCTTTTCCACTTTATTTTTATTTGACCAGCGATCGGGTTTCGTCGTTACCGACATCATCAGTACATCGACATCGACAGTACCAGTCTGATGATGTCGGTAACGATGATAAAATGTCGGTAACCCGGTCGCTGGTCAAATAAAAATAAAGTGGAAAAGCTAAAAATATTGGTTTTAATCTAATAATATATTTCAATACGTTTCTAATCCAACGAGTTTTGTATATCAACTGATTAAACTTCCTTTTATGTAATTTAACAGTTGTGATATTTTAAAATCAGGAGTAGGTCTTTGAGACCTTGATATGTAATCATTTCTTTTTTTTTAATAAAATTCAATGCTCACCTTTCCATTATAAAGTAATTCCTTCAACCACTTTTATAAATAAATAAATAAAACAGCACAAACGACATCGGCCGTATCCGAATTCATTATGACGTTCAAACAAAAATGTGCTTACGAAAAACGTAGCGAAGAACGAAAATAATGCGAAAACTTATTCAAATCTTAATAATTCCTACAATTACCGTATTTAATTATGGATTATCTATTATATTTTATATTTATGAACTCTACAAAGGCATAAAACTAGTTGATAAGCATCTGACAGATGAGTTAACAGATAACAATAATGAAATACGTTCGTTACAAATATTGCGAATTGTAGCTGATTTCTTGTAGTAAGTTATGTTTTTAAACCAAATCAACTATGCGTTTTGCTGGAAGCAGAAGCCCAAATTGAAGCCAATGAGAGCGAGCGAGATGGCTAATCATGTATCGCCAGCACCTGCAACAGACAGGGCGAAAGCCGAATGTTTACACTCTGCTATCTTGGGTAGTACGAAAAAGCGCGCGATAATTTAAAAACAGGCATACATTAATTATGTATTTTTAATCATTGTTGGAGTTGTTAGGCAAGCCGGGCTTCTGGGATTCTAGGGTAGGTCCGCCACTGATTCCGTAAACATTTATAATCACACTCTGAACAAGAGAAGGGTTTCTCACCAGTATGAATTAACATGTGCCTCTTTAACGTTCCTTTCAGTGAAGATTTATAATCACACTCTGAACAAGAGAAGGGTTTCTCACCAGTATGAATTGACATGTGACTCTTTAAACTCACTTTCTGTGAACATTTATAATCACATTCTAAACAAGAGAAGGGTTTCTCACCAGTATGAATTAACATGTGACTCTTTAACGTCCCTTTCCGTGAACATTTATAATCACACTCTGAACAAGAGAAGGGTTTCTCTTCAGCGTGAATTAACATGTGACTCTTTAAACTCACTTTCTGTGAAAATTTATAATCACACTCTGAACAAGAGAAGGGTTTCTCACAGGTATGAATTAACATGTGACTCTTTAACGTTCCTTTCCGTGAACATTTATAATCACACTCTGAACAAGAGAAAGGTTTCTCACCAGTGTGAACTAAAATGTGACTCTTTAACGTTCCTTTCTGTGAACATTTATAATGACACTCTGAACAAGAGAAGGGTTTCTCATCAGTGTGAATTAACATGTGACTCTTTAACGATCCTTTCCGTGAACATTTATAATCACACTCTGAACAAGAGAAGGGTTTCTCACCAGTATGAATTAACATGTGACTCTTTAAATTTGCTATCTGTGAACATTTATAATCACACTCTGAACAAGAGACCGGTTTCTCGGCAATATGAATTAACATGTGACTCTTTAACGTTCCTTTCAGTGAACATTTATAATCACACTCTGAACAAGAGAAGGGTTTCTCGCCAGTATGAATTAACATGTGACTCTTTAAATTTGTTATCTGTGAACATTTATAATCACACTCTGAACAAGAGAAGGGTTTCTTACCAGTGTGAATTAACATGTGACTCTTTAACGATCCTTTCCGTGAACATTTATAATCACACTCTGAACAAGAGAAGGGTTTCTCACCAGTATGAATTAACATGTGACTCTTTAAATTTGCTATCTGTGAACATTTATAATCACACTCTGAACAAGAAAAGGGTTTCTCGCCAGTATGAATTAACATGTGACTCTTTAAATTTGCTACCTGTGAAAATTTATAATCACACTCTGAACAAGAGAAGGGTTTCTCACCAGTATGAATTAACATATGAGTCTTTAAATTTGTTATCTGTGAACATTTATAATCACACTCTGAACAAGAGAAGGGTTTCTCGCCAGTATGAATTAACATGTGACTCTTTAAATTTGCTACCTGTGAAAATTTATAATCACACTCTGAACAAGAGAAGGGTTTCTCACCAGTGTGAATTGACATGTGACTCTTTAAATTCTTTTTCTGTGAACATTTATAATCACACTCTGAACAAGAGAAGGGTTTCTCACCAGTATGAATTAACATGTGCCTCTTTAACGTTCCTTTCAGTGAAGATTTATAATCACACTCTGAACAAGAGAAGGGTTTCTCACCAGTGTGAATTAACATGTGACTCTTTAACAATCCTTTCCGTGAACATTTATAATCACACTCTGAACAAGAGAAGGGTTTCTCACCAGTGTGAATTAACATGTGATTCTTTAAACTCACTTTATGTGAACATTTATAATCACACTCTGAACAAGAGAAGGGTTTCTCACCAGTGTGAATTAACATGTGACTCTTTAACGTTACTTTCCATGAACATTTATAATCACACTCTGAACAAGAGAAGGGTTTCTCACCAGTATGAATTAACATGTGTCTCTTTAAATTTGTTATCCGTGAACATTTATAATCACACTCTGAACAAGAGAAGGGTTTCTCACCAGTGTGAATTAACATGTGACTCTTTAACAATCCTTTCCGTGAATATTTATAATCACACTCTGAACAAGAGAAGGGTTTCTCACCAGTGTGAATTAACATGTGATTCTTTAAACTCACTTTATGTGAACATTTATAATCACACTCTGAACAAGAGAAGGGTTTCTCACCAGTGTGAATTAACATGTGACTCTTTAACGTTCCTTTCCGTGAACATTTATAATCACACTCTGAACAAGAGAAGGGTTTCTCACCAGTGTGAATTAACATATGACTCTTTAACGTTACTTTCTGTGAACATTTACGCTTGATATACTCTGAACATGAAGATCTTGTTTCACTTCTACTTAAATCTGAAAATAAAATTAAAATTAATATTCATATTTGAAACACTAACTTTGTGGCTTTCCATTTTATAATCAAAATGTAACTTTGTTTTAAAATTGTCATAATTTATAGTTGTAGTTTTACATTTTTATTATAAAAATAAAATTATTGCACAAAGCTGATATAAAACAGTAAAAAAAAATATTAAAAAATCACCTCTGGATGCCAGGACTATAAATATATAACAAGTATGCTATGTAGGAAGGGAAATGGAGAATAAATAGCAGGAAAGAGTAAATTACAGCACTAGCTGCGATGTTCCGTTGCACATCCATATACTTGTACAGCTGCTGGTGTCTACAAGTGTTCAAGTATACCATACCCTATACTAATAATAATAATACTACAACGCTTCAAGAAAGTAAGTTACGCACCTTTTATACCGGATCTCTTTAAATCATTATAGAAGCTTCTTACACAAGTACTCACTGTATCTGGTTTCATTATACAAAGCAATTGAAATTGGTCACCGAAAGTAAACAATACAACAATTTAATTCGAATCATTCATGAATATCGCTTTAACAAAAATGACTAACCATTAACTACATGCCAGTAAATAAATAGTATAAATATTAAAGGTCTTTTATTTTTACACGACAAAAACACAGATAGGTTTACCAGTTTTGAACACATTGAATTGTATCCTCAGTCGCAATAAACGGAAGCGATTAAAATAAAATAATGTCGTTTTTTAGTTGCTTAAATTGACTAAACAAGAACTATTATATGTCGGGCTTCTAGCGATGAAATGCCCCATGCTCGGCATCTCTCTGAAACCGCGTCACACATGTGGAGATAAGTCAGATCATACTACAAAGTGTTACTTACAAGATTCAGCTTCACGTCTGCTCGAGGATTCTGCGCACTCTTGTTTAATGTCAGGAAGATCAATATCTATTTCGGTGAGGATGACGATATCGCTAGATATTACTTTGTATTGTAGATCAGTAGCAGTTTCCGGTACTACTGGCTCCTCGTCCAGGTATTTCGTAGTATGGAGAGAAGCATTTTCACTTCCCGGTTCCTCTTTGATAATAGGATCATGCGGGTTAATAATTCTGGAGTATGACAAGTCGACATAACAATGTCGTAAATTATGGCAGCCCCCGAGAAGTGGCCCATCACCAGCGGAGAAAGTTAGAGTATCCCCTTCTTCATCTCCCAGTTCAGCCTTAACAGTAGCTAAAGTACAATCCATTTGTTTTTTAATCTTCTAGTGAAGATTTGAAGGGAAAAATATTAGTTTAGCCTGAAATTTTAAAACCTGGATTATTATTATGATTACAATGATGAAAATAAAATGCATAAAATTAAAATGACATTCATGAAGATGAGAATCATGGACTGGTTAATGTAATCGGTGTATACAGTTTATTATATTCACCATTCTACACACGATTGACAACCACATCACTGAAATTTAGAAAAGATGTATGCAAGTTGCAAGTGACCGCTTACAACGCTTTTTCTGAATTAAGTTCATAGCATTAAACAATAAACATCGATACTCGAAATTAGTAAATTCTCATCTGTTATCACGAATAATTTCCCCATTTACTGTATCCCATTACTTGGAAATGTGAGAACTTGCATTGTTTCAATTTTGACAGCTACAACTGCTATCATTTATTGTCGTTTACAAGGAGGAATCATTAAGTTCTACCAAGAACACTCATTGTCGTGACAAAATATTAGGTTCATTAAGTGAAATATATCATTATTACTGCTTACTTTACATTAAATCAACAACTATCATAATAATTACCTGCAGGGTACGCGCAACGCCGCCGACAGCACATGGCAAAGACCAAAGACTATCTGATTTCATGCCACCGATGGCACATAGACAATATCGCTTCATTGGTATCAATAAGCATGTACTAAGTACCTACCCTAACCTTCCGGCCGAACTTATCACGCTTGATATATTCTATCAGTCCGTTCGTCAAATAATTATTTCTTTACCGAACCGTAATCGTCAAGATAAAAGATATGATAAGTTGCTGTAAAAACAAAACATCATTAATGTTGAAGTTTGATGTTAAAATCATAAGAAGTGAGCAGGTGGTGAGATGATAGAGAGGATTGGGAAAAAAATAATCAATAACGATTTACTTTTGAATTCAGTAAATGCAATAAACTAAATTGAACCAAGTATAATTTAGTTAATGCAACTTAACCTAAGATTTACTTAATTTTACTTATACTAGGACTCTTAGGAAGGCAGAAAATTAAAGTTTAAAAACTCTGTGAAGGTAGGTGAATTAAAGTTTAAAAACGGAATGAAGGTAGGTTAATTAGAATTGGCAGTGGTCATACTGGTCGCGGCGGTGATGATGCTGGACTGGAAACTGCTTCGGGTAGGCGGTGGCGAAAGATTATCTTGATGGCCGCTGGCAGCAATTGTCAGTCTTCGTAAGAATGTCTCGATCCAGATTTTCTATGTTCAGTGCGGCCGTTGGATGCTGGCAGAAAAGAAGCAGACGGGTCCAAGACGTAGGCACTGAGGTTAAGTGACCGTAGAACGTCAAGCCATAAGAGGCGACTTGTGTCAAGAGACTAGAGAGTAGTGTCTTGAACCAAACAGCTAGAGTAGCCAGCAGAGAGAGCTGAGACTGTCCGCACTGCCCTTTTACTCATTCCTTTCCATAGTGCCTACATCTCCTATCGGTCAATCCCCTTCATTCTGCTTTGCAATGTTGCCTTTCACCTTTATTTCTTACTACAATTCCGTACAATTAATTAATAAATAATAAAACCCTTATCCGCACCCCAATGGTGCATAGGGCACTGTGTCATATAAACGCAGTGTTATCTTGATCGTTCATACACGAAGGAAAGGTGATCAGCCCTCCGCTTTAGGTACCAGTCCAGGGTAATATTGAATAAATATTACAGTGAAAAAATCACTTATATTTATTTGACCCCCCTGGGATCTCCAGAATGGTAGCCGAACGTGGTGACCATTACACTACGGAGGCGGATTATATGTATATGATTCAATCTTTTCTAGCGTTATATATATATATATATATATATATATATATATATATATATATATATATATATATATATATATATATATATATATATATATATATATATATATATATATATATATATATATATATATATATATATATATATATATATATATATATATATATATATATATATATATATATATATATATATATATATATATATATATATATATATATATATATATATATATATATATATATACATATATATATATATATATATATATTTATAGTTATAAATATAAATATATATATATATATATATATATATGTATATATATATATATATATATATAGGTTTCTAAATTGGTTCATATGTATATAGAACTTCCAAGAATTTGAGTAGTGTGGTTGTCAATAATGGGTAAAATTGGTGAATGTTACACGTGTGTAAAGTGATCACTTAAACCAGCCTATGACGGTCGTCAGCCCCGTAAATGCCCAAACTTCCATGTTCTTTTTCATCTTGATGAGATGTCAAAAAATAAAATGTTTTACTTAGTAAATACCACTATTTCTTCAAATCTACTGTGACACGTGTTTCCATGCATTCCGCATCATGTTCTAATCTGCTACTATGAATGAATTTATTTATTTCGCAGGAAAGAATTGCGAGAGTGAACGAAGATTTTTTGCGCAAATGTCAAAAGGAATTTTGCTATCAGGAAATGTTTGATAATTGCGCAATATCGGCAGATGCCGATTGCATTGGTGTTTGAAAATGATGCGGAATGCAAATACCCGATCTTTATGCACTTTGCATAGCTGAATTCAAACACCAAAGCAAAAAAAATGTACCACGTCAGATTTTTTAGTTATGGATATTTTTAATTCTGTTATTGACTAAAGTTTATCTATAAATATATAAACATATAATGCTTTCGTATTCAATATAAATAAGTTAATATATTTCCACTGTTGCTACATAATTATCAATTCTTTTTTTGAATCCCTAAGACCTTAGACTAAAACATATCTGGATACCAACCACTATTACGGTTTCAACGTATGGGGTCAATACAAACAATAATATCGACGGCCCCTACGTAAAAAGTACTCTATCTGCAAATCTGTTACTTTACTCCTGAGAGCTTAAAAGATTTTTTCAACGTATTTTTTATTAACGGTATCATCTAAAATTCTAAACTAGTATTATACATTCAAAAACACAATAAAATAATGTATTAAATCGTTTTAAAACTTGATGCTTGGTCAAAATTAAGTAGTTGGCGTTTTGGGAGTCCAGTTCATTTAGAAAATTTGATGTAGATAGCGTCTTATACGCCTGAAAACTAGGCGTAATTTATTTTATATATATTTTTTGTTTATTTATATTTGTAGATAACGGTCTGTTGATAACGTACGCCAAATATCTTAAAATTGTCAAAAATTAGTAGGGCACGTCGATATGACTGTAGCAGCAAACCTTGACGTGATACAAGCTTGTCACCATATGGACTCCGAATAAGAACGATTAACTTGGTCCAAATCAGTCGTCAAAATTTCAGTTACAAAATCATTGTTGGCCAGTGTAATATATAAACACTCTGGTATTGTTTCATCTTCGGCGCAGAATATCTCTCGGGATTTAATTAACTAAATGTATGCGAGATTATGAACAATCGACTAACAAGTAAATGCCGCTCGCTTAGTGTCCATTTCCTTTTTACGCCGTGCGCATAACACTGCAAATCAAACGACTCCCGACCTAGGTGACAACATCCGGTGTTGAAATAAATAGAGTAGGGGTGCGCCTAATAATTTTTTTTTAATTAGGCGATATTATAAATATATATACATATATATATACATATATATAAATAAATATATATTTATATATATATATATGTATAAATATATATATATATATATAATATATATATATATATATATATATATATATATATATATATATATATATATATATATATATATATATATATATATACATATATATATATATATATATTTATATATATATATATATATATATATATATATATAAATATATATATATATATATATATATATATATATATATATATATATATATATATATATATATATATATATATATATATATATATATATATATATATATATATATATATATATATATATATATATATATATATATATATATATATATATATATATATATATATATATATATATATATATATATATATATATATATATATATATATATATATATATATATATATATATATATATATATATATATATATATATATCAAAATTCGTCAATTTTCAGTTGTGCATGTTTTCGGAATGCCCAGAAAATGAACTATATCCCAGCAAAAGAGGCATATTTTTAACTTAATATTTACCCGGTAAAGGACAGAAAGTGTTGTTTTTGCATTTTGAAGAAAACGTATTGTTTAATTATTTTTTGAAATAAAACTAAATATTTTTCAAATGGAGAAAAAACCATCAGGTTTTACTTTAAAAGATCTGTTGCACAGTAAAAAGTTCAGTAAGTGGCTTGATATTTATTTTTTACACGTTGTATTATATTTTTAAACTTTAAAAACGTTCTCCTGAAAAATCAAGTATTTTGATTTATGACGTTCTTGAAAGGAGTGAGCGATATGTATATATATGTATATATATACAATATATATATATATATATGTATATATATATTTATATATATATATATATATATATATATATATATATATATATATATATATATATATATGTATATATATATTTATATATATATATATATATATATATATATATATATATATATATATATATATATATATATATATATATATATGTATATAATATTGAACTTTTCTTTTGTCATCAAGAAAGTGCAAGGAAATACTTGTTTAATATCATGCGACAATGCACTTGTAAATATATTGACAAAAAATGGAATAATTGGAAAAAAACTTTAGGAATAGGAAAAGGAATAGGAAAAGATCGCTTTTTACAAAAAAATAAACAATGGCATTCAAATTCTATTCGACTGCCTTCGTATGAATTACTCGAAGTTGGTAGACCCACGAAAGAAAGGCTAACTTAAGCGAAAACAGAAAGCTACGTAAAACAAAAAAGCTGAGTGAAGAAATTTCATCTGATGAACTAAGTTATGCAACCAATTTGAGTCAATGAGCTGCAGGACATATTGACGTTTCAAAATTGTTCAAAGACAAGACAGCAACTCCAACACGGGCTTCTAAGTATAAAAAAAAATCATTTACTCAGAAAAATGAGAACAGAAAAATGTAAACTAACTCACTCCAACTAAAGCTTTAGGAATATTTGTAGAAGCTGACTTTATAAGAAAACAATGTGAAGTTATTCAAGCTTCCAATAAAAACGTATATCCATGTTATTCTATTGTAAAAGCGAAAAATTACATTGCTTTCCTTAAGAAGAGGCGATATGTATTACTGAAAATTCTAATGAAGTAAAGTTGCAAGACCTGCTAAATCGTACATCAAGTTCTCGCGGGAAGTATGCAATCGGGATGTTTTAAATAGAGTATTACTCAGTTCGGATCCATTACTAAATTAAACAAGATGCACCCCAAGAAAAAAGATAAACCATTTTCACGCAAAACTATGGATTTACTATTCATTGCCTGAATCAGCAGATGAAGAATGTAAAGGAGATGATTCGGAAAACGAATATTTATCTTCAGATTCCAAATAGTATTTTTTTGTGTATTATATATTTTCTTTTAGTATCTCTGTATATATCTTATAACTTTTAATTTAATTCAATGTAAGTTTGAAATAAAGACGACAAAAAACATTATTTTTATTATTTATTTGTCACACGAAATTTTCAAAGAAAAGTACATATTTTACACTATGAAGTGTTGTATTAGCGTTAAATTAAGAGAACAATGTTAAACAATGATTTTGTTTCACTTTCAAAACATTTTCAGCCATAAAATTTAACAATTATTTCACATACTTATCACCAGGGCGTACTCCACCGTGCGACGTCGCTAACACTCCCCACCATCCTACGTGGGAACCTTCTCTGCGAAGAAATCTAGCACGGCCAATTTGATCGCTGGTCGTACGTACATAGATCCCCGTCGATGTCTGCACAATGGCGCTGCGAACTTGTCCGTCTCCACCTTGGGTTGTCTCAAAGATACTCCCTCGTGGCCACTGGTTGCGGGGGGAGGCGGCGTCTTGGATAACCACCAGATCACCAACGGCTAGCGGGGTAGCACTCTGTCGCCATTTCTGTCGTTGAGCTAAGGTGGGCAAGTATTCACGTAGCCATCTGAACATGTCCACGCCGCAGTGATTTAAGGATTGGGCGTGGACATTTATAATCACACTAAGAACAAGAGAAGGGTTTCTCAACAGTATGAATTAACGTGTGACTCTTTAACATTGCTCTCTGTGAACATTTATAATGACACTCTGAACAAGAGAAGGGATTCTCACCAGTGTGAGTGGACATGTGTCTTTTTAAACTCTTTTTATGTGAATATTTATAAGCACATTCTGAACAAGAGAAGGGTTTCTCACCAGTATGAATTAACATGTGACTCTTTAAAACCTCTTTCCGTAAACAATTGTAATCACACTCTGAACAAGAGAAGGGTTTCTCACCAGTGTGAATTTTTGTGTGATTATTTAAAATCCATTTCTGTGAACATTTATAATCACACTCTGAACAAGAGAAGGGTTTCTCACCAATATGAATTAACATGTGAGTCTTTAAATTTGCTTTCTTTTAACATTCATAATCACACTCTGAACAAGAGAAGGGTTTCTCGGCAGTATGAATTAACATGTGAGTCTTTAAACTTGCTTTCTGTGAACATTCATAATCACACTCTGAACAAGAGAAGGGTTTCTCACCAGTGTGAATTTTTGTGTGATTATTTAAAACCCATTTCTGTGAACATTTATAATCACACTCTGAACAAGAGAAGGGTTTCTCACCAGTGTGAATTAACATATGAGTCTTTAAACTGACTTTTTGTGAACATTTATAATCACATTCTAAACAAGAGAAGGGTTTCTCACCAGTGTGAATTAACATGTGAGTCTTTAAATTTGCTTTCTGTGAACATTCATAATCACACTCTGAACAAGAAAAGGGTTTCTCACCAGTATGAATTAACATGTGACTCTTTAACGTCCCTTTCCGTGAACATTTATAATCACACTCTAAACAAGAGAAGGGTTTCTCTCCAGTGTGAATAAACATGTGAGTCTTTAAATTTGCTTTCTGTGAACATTCATAATCACACTCTGAACAAGAAAAGGGTTTCTCACCAGTGTGAATTAACATGTGATTCTTTAAACTCACTTTATGTGAACATTTATAATCACACTCTGAACAAGAGAAGGGTTTCTCACCAGTGTGAATTACCATGTGCCTCTTTAACATTTCTTTCTCCGAACATTTGTAATCACACTCTGAACAAGAGAAGGGTTTCCCACCAGTGTGAGTGGACATGTGTCTCTTTAAACTCTGTTTAAGTGAACATTTATAATCACACTCTGAACAAGAGAAGGGTTTCTCTCCCGTGTGAGTGGACATGTGATTTTTTAAAATCACTTTATATGAACATTTATAATCACACTCTGAACAAGAGAAGGGTTTCTCACCAGTGTGAATTAACATGTGACTGTTTAACGTTCCTTTCCGTGAACATTTATAATCACACTCTGAACAAGAGAAGGGTTTCTCGCCAGTATGAATTAACATATGACCCTTTAACGTTCCTTTCCGTGAACATTTCAAATCACACTCTGAACAAGAGAAGGGTTTCTCACCAGTGTGAATTACCATGTGCCTCTTTAACATTCCTTTCTCCAAACATTTGTAATCACACTCTGAACAAGAGAACGGTTTCTCACCAGTGTGAGTGGACATGTGTCTCTTTTAACTCTTTTTCAGTGAACATTTATAATCACACTCTGAACAAGAGAAGGGTTTCTTACCAGTGTGAATTAACATATGACCCTTTAACGTTCCTTTCCGTGTACATTCAAAATCACACTCTGAACAAGAGAAGGGTTTCTTACCAGTGTGAATTAACATATGACCCTTTAACGATCCTTTCCGTGTACATTTAAAATCACACTCTAAACAAGAGAAGGGTTTCTCACCAGTGTGAATTAACATGTGACTCTTTAACGTTCCTTTCTGTGAACATTTATAATCACATTCTGAACAAGAGAAGGGTTTCTCACCAGTATGAATTAACATGTGACACTTTAACGTTCCTTTCCGTGAACATTTATAATCACACTCTGAACAAGAGAAGGGTTTCTCGCCAGTATGAATTAATATGTGACTCATTAAACCCTCTTTCCGTAAACAAATGTAATCACACTCTGAACAAGAGAAAGGTTTCTCACCAGTGTGAATAAACATATGACTCTTTAACGTTCCTTTCTGTGAACATTTACGCTTGATATACTTTGAACATGAAGACCTTGTTTCACTTCTAATTAAATCTGAAAATAAAAATAAAATATCTATTCATATATGAAACACTAACTTTGTGGCTTTCCATTTTATAATTTAAATGTAACTTTGTTTTAAAATCGTCATAGTTTATAGTTTAAGTTACATTTTTATTATAAAAATAAAATGATTGCACAAAGCTGATATAAAACAGTAAAAAAAAAAAATTAAAAAAATCACCTCTCGATGCAAGGACTAATAAAACTACAACGCTTCAAGAAAGTAAGTTACGCACATTTTATACCGGATCTCTTTAAATCAGTATAGAAGCTTCTTACACAAGTACTCACTGTATCTGGTTTCATTATACAAAGCAATTGAAATTGGTCACCGAAAGTAAACAATACAACAATTTAATTCGAATCATTCATGAATATCGCTTTAACAAAAATGACTAACCATTAACTACATGCCAGTAAATAAATAGTTTTGATATATTAAAGGTCTTTTACTTTTACACGACAAAAACACAGAAAGGGTTACCAGTTTTGAACATATTGAATTGTATTCTCAGTTGCAATAGACGGAAGCGGTTAAAGTAAATTAATGTCATTTTTTTCTAGTGGCTTAAATTGACTAAACAAGAACTTTTATGTGTCGGGCTTCTAGCGATGAAATGCCCCATGCTCGGCATCTCTCTGAAACCGCGTCACACATGTGGAGATAAGTCAGATCATACTACAAAGTGTTACTTACAAGATTCAGCTTCACGTCTGCTCGAGGATTCTGCGCACTCTTGTTTAATGTCAGGAAGATCAATATCTATTTCGGTGAGGATGACGATATCGCTAGATATAACTTTGTATTGTTGATCAATAGCAGTTTCCAGTACTCCTGGTCCCTCGTTCAGGTATTTCGTAGTATGGAGAGAAGCATTGTCACTTCCCGGTTCCTCTTTGATGATAGGATTATGTAGGTTATTTATCCTAGAGTATGACAAGTCGACATAACAATGTCGTAAATTATGGCAGCCCCCGAGAAGTGGCCCATCACCAGCGGAGAAAGGGAGAGTATACCCTTCTTCATCTTCCAGTTCAGCCTTAACAGTAGCTAAAGTAGGATCCATTTGTTTTTTAATCTTCTAGTGAAGATTTGAAGGGAAAAATATTAGTTTAGCCTGAAATTTTAAAACGTGGATTACACTTTATTATACTCACCATTCTACACACGATTGACAACCACATCACTGAAATTTAGAAAAGATATATGCAAGTTGCAAGTGACCGCTTACAACGCTTTTTTTTAATTAAATTCATAGCATTAAACAATAAACATCGATACTCGAAATTAGTAAATTCTCATCTGTTATCACGAATAATTTCCCCATTTACTGTATCCCATTACTTGGAAATGTGAGAACTTGCTTTGTTTCAATTTTGACAGCTACAACTGCTATCATTTATTGTCGTTTACAAGAAGGAATCATTAAGTTCTACCAAGAACACTCATTGTCGTGACAAAATATTAGGTTCATTAAGTGAAATATATCATTATTACTGCTTACTTTACATTAAATCAACAACTATCATAATAATTACCTGCAGGGTACGCGCAACGCCGCCGACAGCACATGGCAAAGACCAAAGACTATCTGATTTCATGCCACCGATGGCACATAGACAATATCGCTTCATTGGTATCAATAATCATGTACTAAGTACCTACCCTAACCTTCCGGCCGAACTTATCACGCTTGATATATTTTATCAGTCCGTTCGTCAAATAATTATTTCTTTACCGAACCGTAATCGTCAAGATAAAAGATATGATAAGTTACTGTAAAAACAAAATATCATTAATGTTGAGGTTCGATGTTAAAATCATTAGAAGTGAGCAGGTGGTGAGATGATAGAGAGGATTGGGAAAAAAACAATCAATAACGATTTACTTTTGAATTCAGTAAATGCAATAAACTAAATTGAATCAAGAATAATTCAGTTAATGCAACTTTACCTAAGATTTACTTAATCTTACTTATACTAGGACTCTAAGGAAGGCAGAAAATTAAAGTTTAAAAACTCTGTGAAGGTAGGTGAATTAAAGTTTAAAAACGGAATGAAGGTAGGTTAATTAGAATTGGCAGTGGTCATACTGGTCGTGGCGGTGATGATGCTGGACTGGAAACTGCTTCGGGTAGGCGGTGGCGAAAGATTATCTTGATGGCCGCTGGCAGCAATTGTCAGTCTTCGTAAGAATGTATCGATCTAAATTTTCTATGTTCAGTGCGGCCGTTGGATGCAGGGGATGCTGGCAGAAAAGAAGCAGACGGGTCCATGACGTAGGCACTGAGGTAAAGTGACCGTAGAACGTCAAGCCATAAGAGGCGACTTGTGTCAAGAGACTAGAGAGTAGTGTCTTGAACCAAACAGCTAGAGTAGCCAGCAGAGAGAGCTGAGACTGTCCGCACTGCCCTTTTACTCATTCCTTTCCATAGTGCCTACATCTCCTATCGGTCAATCCCCTTCATTCTGCTTTGCAATGTTGCCTTTCACCTTTATTTCTTACTACAATTCCGTACAATTAATTAATAAATAATAAAACCCTTATCCGCACCCCAATGGTGCATAAGGCACTGTGTCATATAAACGCAGTGTTATCTTGATCGTTCATACACGAAGGAAAGGTGATCAGCCCTCCGCTTTAGGTACCAGTCCAGGGTAATATTGAATAAATATTACAGTGAAAAAATCACTTATATTTATTTG